>NW_004949214.1:422986-449696 GCF_000317375.1 Microtus ochrogaster | reverse complement strand
TTTCCCATTCTGTAGTCTGGCATTTTGTCTTGTTGACCATGTGTGTTGCTTTACAGAAGCTTTTTAGTTTCAGTCGGTCCCATTTATTAATTGTTTCTCTCAGTGTCTGTGCTGCTGGGGTTATGTTTAAGGAGTGGTCTCGTGTGCCAATGTGTTCAAGTGTACTTCCCACTTTCTTTTCTATGAGGTTTAGTGTGGCTGGCTTTATGTTGAGGTCTTTGATCCATTTTGGACTTGAGTTTTGTGCATGGTGATAGATATGGGTCTATTTTCATTCTTCTACATGTTGATATCCAGTTATGCCAGCACCATTTGTTAAATATGCTTATTTTTACATTTAATATTTTTTGAAGAAGCAATTTTCATAGCAGATGACATTTAGTCTTGAACTAGAGTCTTGTTAATTTTTTAAAAATTAAAATATCACTACTTCATCTCTTCTTTCCTTTTTTCTATCAAACCCCTCCCATGACTAAAATTTCTCATTCTCAAACCCTTGGCTTTTTTTCTTTGTTATTATTTCATATATATGCATAAATATATCAATCCAACCTCCTCAGTCCGTTATATTTTTCTTCCTGATCTGTTTAATGTGAAATGAGTGTTGGGTTTAATATATTTTAAATGATGTCCTTATTTAATCTAATTTTATTCTAATATTCTTTATTACCTGACTTAATAAAAAGGCATTTGGTTGGGTTTTGGGGGGAGGGTTCAAGACAGGGTTTTTTTGTAGCCTTGGTTGCCCTAAAACAAGCTCTTGTAGACGAGGCTGGCCTCAAACTCACAGAGGCCCTCTGCCTCTCAAGTGCTGGGATTAAAGGCGTGTGCCACCACTGCCTGGCTTGGCAGTTGGATTTTTATATCATCTCAAGCTTAACAGTGTTTTTAAACACTGATTAATTTTTATTAGAGGAATACAGGTAAACTTATTAGCATTCATGTGCTAAAACAAATATCTTATGTAAAATATAAAGCAATCAGATTGTTGAAAATTTTATAACGTTACTTTAGAAATGTAATTACATGCAAATAGGTCACAATAAAGGTAAAGGAGGGTTACAAATATCATATATGGCCAGGATTTGTTTTCTGTTCATATGTTTATCCAACAATATACCCAGTGCTTTAAGCACAAAAATAAACAATATCATGTTCTTCATCTCATATAGATTTTTCTCCTCTTGAAGTGAAAAGCTGAACTTTCTGTCTTCTGACTCTCTGTACTCCTACTGGAAATAGTTCCTTTTCCAACCAGCCTTCCAGAAAGTTCTCAAAGGTGGTTGGACTTCGGTCTCTCTCCCTTCAGGTCTTCTGCTTAGCGCTATTCAAGCAGTAGTTCAGAAATCTGTCACGAGGTGGCAGCAGAGGACACCCTATTACCAAATGTGTGCTAAGAAGCTTCTACAATGCACAGGAAAACATGACGTCGCTATTAAAACCAGTTTATAAGGAGGATGAATACGATTCTTTTAGAGGACCTAAGAGCTGTATTGTACATATGAGAAGCTATAGTATAGTCTCTTAGAAAGGTGGTAGGAGAAATTCTAGGAAACCTTTATAGAGTAGGCTAATAGAGGGTAAAGGTCTGTTGTCTGGAAGGACCCCTCTGCTGTGAGGATATCTCAATTTCTACTGAGATAGGAAGAGTTAAATCAGTGAGTACCAGTGAGGCTTGAGGTCATCAACAAACAAAATGGCTTTAATATACAAGTACAGTTTTCAGAAAGATCTAGAAACAAAGTAAACGAATTGCTTTGTCTCATTTGTTACTCTGTGCAAAAAGGTATCCCCTCTCCCTTTTTTTTTTTTTTTTTTTTTTTTTTTTTTTTTTTTTTTTTTTTGGTTTTTCGAGACAAGGTTTCTCTGTGGTTTTGGAGCCTGTCCTGGAACTAGCTCTGTAGACCAGGCTGGTCTCAAACTCACAGAGATCCGCCTGCCTCTGCCTCCCAAGTGCTGGGATTAAAGGCGTGTGCCACCACCGCCCGGCTCCCCTCTCCTTATAAGAAAAATAAAGCAGCTCTTTTAGCCCTTTCATTTCTATCGCATGACCTATAAAGTCCCTTCCACATAGCTGACACCCTCATTTAGGAGCAAACACGGAGTATTTGAGTTTCTGATTCTGAATCACTTTGCCTAATATCATTTATAGATTCATCCATTTCCTCGAAAATTTCAGAGGGGAGGAGTAGCCATGGTGACAGAATGCACATCAGATGAAAGTGGCGAAGGCACTACTTGTTGGGAGGAGGGGTACAAGTGCAGATGGGAGTGGGCAATAATAAGAGAGGAGGATCAACAGAGCTCTATGTGATAATGAAACCCCCTACTTTATGTGTTAGTTTAAAATAATAATAAGGAAAAATGGGAAAAGAAAAAATGGAGGTGGGTGTTGCCTGGGCAACAGAGTATGGACTGCAACTGAGAAGCTGAGCAGAGGGGAAGATCACGTGTTTGGAGCTTGGCACCAAGCTGTCAGGCAGGGTTTTCTGGATTTGTTCGGATAACAGAAAAAAACACATTGGTATCTATCCATGTCTGGACATTTAAAGTTGATATTGATCCCTGCCTCCCACCCAAAACCACCATATAAGTGCAGCAGAAAGTATTCACGAAGCACAAATAATAGAAACTGAGAGAGAGAAACTGGGGATCAACCTGAAGATCCAAAAAGCAAAACAACAACCACTGCCTCTTACATCGACCTCAGTCCAAAATGGCGATCCTGCCTCCAGAAATCTCAGATTGAGACTGTGTGTGAGCGCTGTCTCTTCCATTTTATAAACCTCTCTAGGGCTGGGATTAAAGGCGTGCACTGGCCAGTTTCTAAGGCAACAAGTGTGGCTACTAAGATTAAAGGTGTGTGTTACCATTGCCTGGTCTGTAAGGCTGTGCGGCTGTTTTACTCTCTGATCTTCAGGCAAGCACTATTTATTAAAATACAAATGAAATACCACAACATTGTTCAGGGTTCTTTTGGTGGGGAGAAGGGATAGCTTCCTCTTGGTGTGTTTGGGGTGAGAAGCAGGTGGCCCTCTTCAAATCTTGCCAATTACCTGCAGAGGTGAATTAGGTTCTTTGAGTCTGAGCTTAGGCAGCAGTGAAAAAGGACTGACCAGGCTGTTCTTACACAGCTAATGAATACTTGTCCAATGTTCATGCCAAGGAACAGAACATTAATGGCATTTTTTTTCTGTTTTTATATTCCTTTGGGTGGGGTTGTTTTTAAGACAGGGACTCTGTATATCCCTGCCTGGCCTGGGACTTGTTATGTAACTAAAACTGACCTGAAATTCACAGAGATCTGCCTCCCTCTGCCTCCTGCGTACTGGGGTTAAAGACCTGCACCGCCATAATCAGCTACATTGATGGCTTTTAATTGTTGCCACATAGAAGCAGGGTTTTCTTTTCTCTCCTTTTTTTAAAATTAAAAATAGATTGTTTCTTATACAGTATATCCTGATTGCAGTTTCCCCTCCCTCTACTCCTGACAATCCCTCCCCACCTCCTCTCCCCTCTGGATGCACTCCCTTTCTGTCTCATTAGAAAAGAACAGGCTTCTAAGAGATAACAACCAAACATGACAAAATAAAGCATAATTAACATAAAAACATTGCAGGAGTCTTCTTTAGTGCAAGCTGGTACAGGCCCTTTGGATATATGTATGGCAATTTCTCAGAAAATTAGGAAACAACCTTCCTCAAAACACAGTAATACCACTTTTGGGTATATACCCAAAAGATGCTCAATCATGCCACAAGGACATGTGCTCAACTATGTTCATAGCAGCTTTGTTTGTCATAGCCAGAACCTGGAAACAACCTAAATGTCCCTCGACTGAAGAATGGATAAGGAAAATGTGGTACATTTACACAATGGAGTACTACACAGCAGAAAAAATAACGACATCTTGAAATTTGCAGGGAAATGGATGGAGCTAGAAAACATCATTTTGAGTGAGGAAACCCAGACAAAGACAATTATCACATGTAATCACTCACAAGTGATTTTTAAACATAAAGCAAAGAAAACCAGCCTACAAATCACAATCCCAGAGAACGTAGACAGCAATGAGGACACTAAGAGAGACATGCATGGATCTAATGTACATGGGAAGTAGAAAAAGACAAGATCTCCTGAGTAAATTGGGAGCATGGGGACCTTGGGGGAGGGCTGAAGGAGAGGGGAGAGGCAGGGAGGGGAGCAGAGAAAAGTACATGGCTCAATAAAATCAATTTTAAGAAGCAACCAAAACCCACATCACATTGAAGCTGAACAGGGCAAACCAACAGAAGAAAAGGAGCCCAAGAGAAGGCACAGAATCAAAGACCCACTCATGCCCACATTCAGGAGTCCCACACAAACACAAAATTGGAAGCTGTAATATGTAAGTAGAGGACCGGGTGCAGACCTGTGTAGGCCCTGCAATTGCTGCTTCAATCTCCATGAATTTATATGAACTTTGATCATGGTGATTTAGAGGGCCTTGTGCTCCTGGTGTTCTCTATCCACTCTGGCTCCCACATTCCTTCTGCCTCCTCTTCCTTGGGGTTCCCTGAGCTCTGAGTGGAGGGATTTGATGGAGACATTCCATTTAGAACTGAGTGTTCCAAGGTCTCTGTCTGTTTGTCTGTCTGTCTCCGTCTCTGTCTCTGTCTCTGTCTCTCTGTCTCTCTCTCTGTCTCTCTCTCTCTGTCTCTCTCTCTCTTTCTGTCTCTCTCTGTGTGTGTGTGTGTGTGTGTGTGTGTGTGTGTGTGAGTGTGTGTGTGTCTATTTCTCTCACTCAGTGTGTAATTTTTGGCTGTGGTCTCTATATTTTTTTTTCCATCTGAGAGGTAGGGTTTTCAAAACTAAACATCTAAGGCAGGCATCATGCAAACCAATTTTTTTCTTTTGTAATGACAACACAGATATCATCACTAACGAAGGAAAAATCTCTTTAATATGCCTGGACTTAAAGTTTTCAAGGCAGAATTTCCTTTTGTGTATTTGAACATCTTGTAAGATCCATTCAACCACAGTCTTGTAAACAATTGAATCCCACATGAATTATATCTTGCTAGGAAGACAGATGTGACCTTGAACCCAATGGGTGAGCTGCAAGAGAGGCTATACTTAGGGAACTGAGGTGTAGTATTTGAGCAACATCTGCTCTTGAATATCTACTTGTGTTTATATGTTTATAGGAATGTGTTATACCCATAACACAAGTACAAGTGCAGAAGTCTCCAGATGATGAGTTCTCCAGCTATATCACACCTTACTTAGTGCCAGGTATCTAGTGCTTCCCTAGAGGACAAAACCCTGACAGTTCAGGCATTTCTTTGGACACACAACTGTCCACTCCTTTCTTGGCTAATAAGTAAAGATTAAATATTGCTTTTTTATGCTTCTTCCTCTTTTCTCCTTCTCTCTTCCTTACTCTTTTTTCTTTCCCTTTCATTTTCAGCGCTCTTTTTCCTTCAAAGATTCCAAAGAGACACTTCTATGTTCCCTGCTTATTCTTCATTTAGCCCTGACTAACTCCCTTATCCTATGGCATTTGGTCTCTGTTCTTGGGATTGTAATGAACACATTCTCCAAGGAAGCTGTCTACTTTTTAAATCACTAAGTTCAAAGAATTTACATAATTGGGTTAACATGCTACTTTTTATATTTAATGACTTTCCAAAAGAGTCATGCTTGTGCAGCCTGCTTCTTTAACAGCAGATCCGTGACAGCTTCCCAGGCTCAGAAGCATGCGTTTTGGGGACTCATCCAAGCTGTCTCACTCCCTGACTGTGCAGCCTTAAACAAAGACATCACTTACTCTGTCTCAGTTTTTCATCCATAAATGAGGATTAGCTACATTTTCTGTTTCGTGAAAACACAGTAAGCATTAAATGGCTGTACAACTTTTATTTAAAAAGTATTTTTCAATGGGTTGGAAAGATAGCTCAGTGGTTAAGGACACTAGGTAATAGGTTCAATTCTCAGCTTCCACATGTTGCCTCAAAATCCTCTGTAACTCTAGTTCCAGAGGATCCAACTCATCTTCTGGCCCCCACAGGCACTGGCACACAGACATACATGCAGGTAAAATGCCTGTGCACATAAAATATAATCAAATAAATCTTTTTAAAAGTACTTTCCACAAAGAAAATTTTAGCCATTATAATGCCATGTTTTTTTTTTGCTTGATTTATCATTTGTCCCTCTACTATCCATATGTTATGAAATGATGCTCACAGTTAATTGCCTTTGGGGTATGCTGTTAAAAACATTGTGGGTTACAAAAGTTAATATTAAGTTTTTGTATATACATGCATGTACATCTACAGAAATACAAAAACTAGTGAAAAATTTCATGAGTAAACACCCTGATAAGTATATTATAATGTTAAATTATTTATCTCCTCCCCTATTTTAATTGTAAGAATAATAACATCTACTATCCTGGCAATTGTACAAAAAAAGGCAATTGGGAGAAATGTAAGCATTCTCAGATCCAACCAACCTCAGAAAAGACATTGTTATTCTTTTAAAAAATGATTTTTTTATCATATATGAGTGTTTGCCTAAAGGTATGAAAGTGCAGTCCATGTGTGTCTGGTGCTCATGGAGGTGAGAGGAGGGCATCAGATTTCTTAGAACTGGAGTTACAGATAGTTGTGAGCTGCTGCATAGGTACTGGGACCCAAACCATGACCTTCCGCAAGAGCAGCAAGGGTTCTTAACCACTGAACTTTATCTGTAGTTCCCTGGAACAGAGACTCTTATTGAAACGTACAAAAGTATCAGAATATAAAAAGAGCCTTTTCTAGAAACAATAGAATTTCCCTTCAATTTCAGTCCATAACAATAACCATTACTTTACATTGATTTCCGGTTGACTGGAATAAATGAAGATACTTGCTTTAGCTGTATGTTTTTCAAAGACGTGTTGAAGTACCAGTTCTAAGTGTCCATCAATGTGGTCTCAGGAATTACTAGAATGATATCAATACGGTGGGACTTAAGTTCAGTATGTCTTGTGTCTCTATAAGATGAAAATACCATCGAGACAGAAACATACAGCTAGGACATTGAACAGTATGGGCATAGATTAGAATGATGTCTCTGCAAAAAAAGAAAGGTCAATAATGTAATTCATGACCACCAACAGTGCATAGGTAGAAACAAAGAAGGATTCTTCTCAGAGATTCAAAATCAACAGCAAAGTTAACCTGCGTTTGAGACTTTCAATTATTATAACAGCAAAGCTAACCTGGGTTTGAGACTTTCAATTATTACAACAGTGAAGGATTGCGTTTCAGTGGTTTTAAAGCACACGTTTGTTGTGGTTTCTCTTTTTCCTTCTATTAACCATAAGACTGTAAGCATTATGATAAGCTCAGAAGCAGGCCATGCTGAATCAATGTACTTAGGAACCACAAAGCTGATGTTCAAATCTAAGTTTTATCCATTCGCCAGCTCTACCTTCACTGTGCATCAGGTCTCTTTTATTTAAAATCAGGTGCCAGGAGCCACTCCATGTATGCCGCTGTTATGATTAATGAGCATGTACAAATTTAAGACTCATAAGAACATCAAGAATGGAGGACATCATAAGTCTTAACAATTTTCATTTTCATTCCCAAAATGGCCATTAGTAAAATATTATTTTTCATTACATGAATTAATATTTATTGTCATGCATTAACTTTTATAACATGATGTCCATAGTGGTGGTATGAGAATAGTTTATAAAAACATCAGTATCTTTTTGTATCACTCTGATTCTTAAAGTTATAATTCATTTTGCTTGCTAGTAGTATTTTCTAAGTAATGGTGTTAATAATGCTTCTCCATGAGTAATAGAACTACTGGATATTTAACAATTTTATTTCTTTCATGTATTTTTCACTTTTGTCTACAACAAGAATATCCCTGGTTTGGGAAATGAAAACTTAAGAATAAATAACTATCCTCAGACCTTTGTATAGGAAAGCAAGACATTAATAGCAGGGGAATATCTTTAAGCTGAGGGAATTAGGAAGCAGGTGGTCTAGAACTAGTTCATTGTTCTGTCTACATGACAATCCAAGATGTATACCTTCAGTCAGGGACAACAGAAATCCTCGGGGAATGAGCAGCTACATCTCTCAGATAACCCTCAGTTTCAGTAGTCAGAATCTATCTCCACTTTGCTGGGTTTCACTGAAGTATACTAACTAAATGAGTTTCTTAGCATATTTCTCTCTGAACTCTCCCAAAGCAAAGGCTATTTAATTGGCCTCAGACCCTTCTGTTTATCCACCTAGTTTATCCACCAATGACTCCAGAGAGGAGGGAAGGTGAAAGGCACTGTAAAATTGCCCCAAACTCAGGCTCTATAGTGTCCAGTGAGATTCAGTATAAACCCAGAGTAACAGGCACATTTGGCCCAGGGCCCTGGGAGCATCTGCAGAATTTGCTGCTGCTCATTAAAGCACAGAAAATAAGAAAATGGGTGTGTGCATTTTAATAGCTCTAATAGAATATATGCATGCAAAAGGGCTCTAACAGAAAACACACATGGGGAAAGGTGTGTTTCAGTAGCTCTAATAGAAAATATACATGGAAGGAAACACAGTTTATTAGTTCTAATGGAAAACATGTAAGGAGGCACATACCCAAGTCACATGTTGAAATGTTAATGTCTATTTGTTCTTCTTTATCCCTCCCAATAGAACAAACACACAACAAAAATTATCCACATTTCATGTGATGGTTTATACTTATGAAATAAAGCACCAATGACAATTATTAAGAACAAACCCCAAATTATTGATAATGATTATTACCAAGGAGGAAGGAAGTTATTATATTCAAAAAGGAATTTGAATAAGTTTCAACTGTGAGGTGTGCATAAGTTTCAAGATGTGATGATTTATATATTACTATAACAATTTAAGGTTGTTACAATTTTTTACAAGTCTTTCATAAGTATATTTTAAATAAGAGAAAAGTGACAACATCACACTGATTATTCTAGAAGGGTTAGCGGTGTAGGAAATGCAAGTTTGACAGCTGTTTTAATGATAAGTGATTCAGGTAAGAATCCGAAATGGAAGCTCTAGTCTATCTGCGCCATAACTCACAGCACAGCAGTCCTTATGTTACCATGGTAACCATGCTAGCCAGAAGAGATGGGAAAAACAACCACTCACTGCCCTAATCTTGTTTTTGCATGAGTTAGGAACCCATGCAAACTGGCATGATGCACAATAATTAACCTCATGTATTCCTATATCATCTCCCTTACACAGAAAACACAGCTGGAAGCTTCAGTAGTACATATAATATATATATTAGCGTATACATAAAACCCCAGATGTTATTCCCCCCTCCCTTGCCGTTTTCTCTCCTTCTCCCTCCCTTCTTCTCTTTCTCTCTTCCTCTTCCCCTCTCCAAGATCCCAGAAATTCATAAAGACAAATTGATGAAGGGTAAAAAAGGAACACCATACAACCAATACATTCAATTCCGAAAGTATTTATTTTTAAAATTTAAAAATTCTTTTAGAAACTATTTTTTTTCAGAGCTATACAGATGGCTCTGCAATTAACCACAACTAATACTCTTGCAGAGGACCTAAGTTTGATTTCCAGCATCCTTATCTGTTGGCTAACAACTGCCTCTGACTCCAGCTCCGGGGGGCAGGGGGTCGATGCTTCTGGTTTCTCTGTGCTCCTGCACTCATACACACACACATAATAGCTCACCAACTCCAGCCAGACAGGGAAGGAAACAGCAAAGGTCTAAACTGGTCTCTCTGAATGTGGGTGACAGTTGTACGGCTGGGGCAGACTGCAGGGCAACTGGCAGTGGCACCAGGATTTATCCCTACTGCATGTACTGGCTTTTTGGGATCCTATTCTCTTTTGATGGATAACTTGCTAAGCCTAGGTATAGTAGCGAGGGCCTTGGACCTTCCCCAAAGCAATGTGCCTTACCATCTCTGAGGATTAGATGGGGATGGGGGTGGAGAAGTGGAGGCAATGGGAGGAGAGGAGGGAGTGGGAACTGGGATTGGTATGTAAAATAAAGAAAGATTCTTTTCTTTTTTTAAAAAAATAAAAGGAATTAAAAACTTTAGCTCTTCAGTTGTACTCAAAACATTTCATATATTCAACATTAACAAGTAGCTAGTAAGTACTTTCTAGATACAGAAGACTTTCATCTCTATGGAAATGTTATTAATATTCACTTATATATAACATGGCAAATTCACCCTTACTGAATGAGAGAAAAATAGTATTTTAATTGTACGTATTTTAAAGTTGAAAGGTTAACACAATAATTCAGAAATGCTACCAGTAATAAGGTGGAGGACCCTCTCTGTATGGAAGTTAATCATGTATAACCGTCATAATTTATTTTCTCCTGCTGTGATGAAAGATCCTGCCAAAAAAAAACCATTTAAGGGATAAAGTGTTTTTCTGGCTCACAATTCCAGGTTACGATCCATCATTTTAGGGGAAGTCAAGGTAGCAGGAACTCAAAGCAGCTAATCAAACTACATCCATAGCTAAGAGCACTCTTATATAACCCGGGATTCCCCGCCCAGAGAATGGTACCATCAATGATGGGTGGGGGCTCCAAATAATCAAGATAACCCCCCAGAGATATGCCTGAAAGCTGACCTAATCTAAACAATCTCTCACTGAGACCTTTAGGTGATTTTAGACTGTGTCAAGTTGGCACCAAATCTAACCACCACCCTCACTTAAAAACATAACACACCTTTCTAGATCCATTTAATAAAAGGGTGAGGGTGAGCTATCAATGCAATTGTAGTAAGAAACTCTAATCTCCAGTCTGAGCAGTGTAAAAACATTTCTCCCTAAGAGGAAATCCACTTTTGAGAAATGGTTGACAAAGAGCGTATCAGTTAAGCCTACTACAATAAGGCCTCCAAAAGACCAGAAGCTAAGCTAAGGGAATTCCCATATCACAAAGATCAAGCAAGTTGAATGTCAAATAAAATGGCCGAAATAGGCAGTGGCTGTAATGGGTGATGGACCGGTCAGGGGAGTAGCTCAGTGGTTGCAGGTCACCAGCTCTGAGCAGACCATGAAGGCAAGGGCCTTTTTGCTACAGAGTTTCAACCAGGATCAAGTTGGGAGGATGGCTGGGGAGAGATGAGCTGATCTTGGAGCAGACACCCCAGGATGATTCCACCAAGAAGCTGAGTGACAGTCTCAGTCGACTCAGAGATGAGCTAGACAGCAAGATGGAGATGCAGAGGATAATTGCTGCCGTGGATACAGACCCCAGACCTCCTCCCACCTCCATCCCCCCCCACACACAAAGAGGTCTTCTTCTGTGTGGCAACTGACATGTTTGTTGATGGCAACTTCAGTTGTTGCCCTTTTCTACTTTGCTGGCAAGCTGATGCTCAAAGTCCTGTGTGGGTCCAAGCTACTCAGAACCACCATGGGCTGACACTGGACTTCCTCCTAGATCGGCTATCTGGCTCCCAAAACCAGGGTGGCTGGAATGGGCCTCCTCTTGTACTTCGGTCCCCCACATGGTTGACAGTGGCACTTTTTGCATCTGGAATTCTCAATGCTTCACTCAGCATCTGGAAGAAGATGGGCTGAGGTCGTCCACTGCCTTGCACTGTGTCTTTTCTTCATACATTGTGGTATTTTTTTCTGGGATGAATGGGGAGAGGGGATAGACATTTTCTCATTTTTCTAATTATTGGTCTGGCTGGGTATTGTGGCCTGGGAAGGGAACAATAAACCTCAGGTCCACTTTGAAGTAAATAACTGAAATACACTTAAAATATCCATTGTAGAAATAGCATCAACCAATAAAGACAATAAGAAATGAACTAATTTGACTTCCTTTCAAGGACTTGTGGAAGGAAACTAATTCACTGTTTTTTAAAAAATATAAAACATTGCAAACGAATCTAGCATTCATGATAGTCTTCCCATGCTAAATCACTTCATTATTACCAATGACTAGAGGAATTAATAGTAGAAGTTCAGCTAATGAGTAAATATAAATTACAGAATTGGAACATCAAGTATGAAAAGTCACAGAGACAGATTTTTGTTTACATAGATGTATAGAGCAATCTAGAAACCTCAAAACAAAAATTATCTTTTGGCTGCTTCCACATAGAACTTTCATTTCTGGATAACATGAGGGTCTGGAGTCTTGACAGCAACCCTTTTATACTGGAACTCTTCCCCTTTCTACCAGACAGCTAGAAATCTCTGTAGGATGGGCTTGGTTCAAAGTGCCCTCCCCCCCTCCATTTCTAGTCACTTGTGTTCATGCTGCAGCTCATAATTCTGTCACAAGATGGCGCCAATAAACCCATTATCAGGGAAAAATACTGCCCTGTTTTAACTCTACATGACTTTGGAAGCATGGACTATTTGTTTGCCAGGGGGGAAAGGAACCAGGGAGAAGTGGGCAAGAGAAGAGGGGAAGAGTAGTAAATAGCTGAATATAAGCAAGGTACAACGATACATAAGTATATCAACTAAATGCATTATTTTATGTTTAAAAGAATAAATTGAAAAATATAAAGCAATATGTTGTACGTGCTTATATGTCATACAAGGAGAAAAATACTTCAATTATGACCTAACTTATAACTTTACATAGAGAATAATTCTAGCCCTGTTCAAAAAATACCTTTAATGTGTGTAAACTCATTTCAGCAATCCATGGCATGAAATTTCAGGTAGCTCCATCTTCCCTTGGCAGTAGCATGTAGGAAGAAGGTATTCTTTAGTACCGTGCAGGTAGGAGGTGATGGAGAAAGGATGGGGGTGTCAAACATGAGGTCTTGGTATCTGTGCCCATAATGTCCCAGAAAGGGGTTGAGTGAGAGGGGAAAGAAGGCAGCCTGAGAAGCCTGTACAGACAGGGGTGACTGTTGTGTGGTGATTTTCTTTCCCTCTGGTCATAGAAAGATGCCATCTTCGATTTTGTCTAGGTAGCCATGGCAACCAGAGCAGAACAATACATTGCTAGCCAGCCTTTTGGTGATGGTAATGTAGCTATTGGCATTTGCTAGGGAGGGTCTGGAGACCCTGGGCTGGGGATTCTAGGTATAATCCCTCTCCTAGTTGCAAGTTATCTTACAAGATACTAGAGCATTTAAGATAAATAAAAGGCTGATTTATAGCAGTTTTATGATGCAGCTTCGAGGATGTCACCATTCCCAACGGGGTGGGATTTTTGCCTTGAAAGTAACCCCTAACCTGTGCTTTGTAAGAAAGTCTAGTGCACTCATTGGTCTCATTAAGCTTTACTTTGGTGAAATTGTTCCTCAAGTCCTCATATCTAGGCTCCCGGGTAGTCCTTGCTACTGCAGGCGAGGCTCTGGCTCCGCCAGCAAAGTACATAGTCAATTATTTCTAAGAAAATGTCAAGTGGACACCAAGGTCAACTTGGAGGGGTTTCTACTAGGCAAATCTGAAACAATTTGTGGATCAAAACATAGAATGATAATAATGGGATTATTCTTTACAAATGGGAGTTTGAGTCACATTAATAAATTCATTGATAAGTATATTTTAAATAAGAGAAAAGTGACAACATCACACTGATTATTCTAGAAGGGTTAGCGGTGTAGGAAATGCAAGTTTGACAGCTGTTTTAATGATAAGTGATTCAGGTAAGAATCCGAAATGGAGGCTCTAGTCTATCTGCGCCATAACTCACAGCACAGCAGTCCTTATGTTACCATGGTAACCATGCTAGCCAGAAGAGATGGGAAAAACAACCACTCACTGCCCTAATCTTGTATTTGTATGAGTTAGGAACCCATGCAAACTGGCATGATGCACAATAATTAACCTCATGTATTCCTATATCATCCCTCTTACACAGAAAACACAGCTGGAAGCTTCAATAATACATATATTAGCGTATACATAAAACCCCAGATGTTATTCCCCCTCCCTTGCCGTTTTCTCTCCTTCTCCCTCCCTTCTTCTCTTTCTCTCTTCCTCTTCCCCTCTCCAAGATCCCAGAAATTCATAAAGACAAATTGATGAAGGGTAAAAAAGGAACACCATACAACCAATACATTCAATTCCGAAAGTATTT
Source organism: Microtus ochrogaster (assembly GCF_000317375.1). Classification (NCBI taxonomy): domain Eukaryota; kingdom Metazoa; phylum Chordata; class Mammalia; order Rodentia; family Cricetidae; genus Microtus; species Microtus ochrogaster. Next base: position 435,614 of record NW_004949214.1, on the reverse strand, counting down.
GTTTTTAAAATTTAAAAATTCTTTTGGAAACTAATTTTTTTCAGAGCTATACAGATGGCTCTGCAATTAACCGCAACTAATGCTCTTGCAGAGGACCTAAGTTTGATTTCCAGCATCCTTATCTGTTGGCTAACAACTGCCTCTGACTCCAGCTCCGGGGGGGGGGGAGGGTCAATGCTTCTGGTTTCTGTGTGCTCCTGCTTTCATACACACACACATAATTTAGCATTAATTGTTTAAAAGCAATTCTTTTTTTCAGAGACAATCTATTGGGTTGACTCTGACATTTTTCTTCTTTAATTACCATATATTGCCAAGAATCTAAAAGGCCAAAACAAAGCGCCTTTATTAATTACCTTTTCATCGGCAAGTACCCTGAGATTTTAACCGTAGATGGTCTTCATTACTGCTGTCAAGCATTTGGATGTTGAAATTAAATTAAAGGAAAATAGATCACAATTATAACTTAAAACTTACTAGGATAAGGATGTAGCCGAGAGATAAAGCAGCCTGGATTTGATGCACAGTACAGGAAAAAAAAATACTGTTATTTACAATAGCACCAGAAAGTAGGAAATGGTTAGCAGTAGTCTGCCCACTGACATCTACATATCGCTAAACATTATAAAATAGAAAATAAACGTTTAGTAGAAGACAGCACATCTGTGAGTTGCAAGAAAGCATTGTTAGGTTATCATTTCTCTTCCAGCTGTTCTATGGATGTAACGTAACAGCCACAAAAATACTAGCAGACATTTTCTTAAAAAATAATAAATCAACAGTCTAATTCCCAAATTTGTATGCAAATGCAAATGCCTATACTATCAATAAATTTGAAAAAGATCAAGTCAGAGGAACAACACTGTCTGATTTCAGGAATCTTTATAAACATGACACACTCCAAAATTAATTCTGGCTTCAAAGTAAAAAAGTAGATCAGAGGCAAAGAATAACGAAGTGAAAAAGAAACAGACAATACATATTGGACCATTAATTTTTAGAAAATGGTGCAGGTAAATTAATGGTGAACAGGCAGGATAGTCTTTTCAGGAAATGATATTGTAACAGCTGGATATCCATATCCCCAAATGCAAACCGAGACTTACATATTATTCCATATACAGAAGTCAACACAATATAGATCATAGATTTTAACATAAAACTCAAAAAATTGGACTGAAGAGATTTACTCAATGGGTAATAGCCATCTCAGCATCCACATAAAATAAACCCGCTTTGCTGAACACAGAGCCGCAACCCCAGTGCTATGGACAAAGGCAGAAGGACCACGAGTGCTCGTTGGCCGCTAGTAGCTTAGTTACAGGCTTAGCAAGAGAACACGCTTCAAAAAGTCACGCTTAAAAAACAAAGGGTTTAGAAAGCAAGGTACCTGATGTCTTCTGACCTCTCTTACAGGCCTCAGTGTGCACAGTCACACACATACACACAAGCACATGTACTACACACATGGATACCCCCCTCTCACACACACATATACACTCATACAAACCAAAACAAAATTTAAAATGAAAATCCATTTTAAAACAGTTTTTTTAAACATCAAATCTATACAAAACCCAGCAGAAAACACAGGAGCAAATCCTATTCCTCTTGGACTGGGTAAAAATATCCCAAATAAGACATCAAAACAACAATTTACATGTAAGCAAAGTAAGAATTTCCCCAACGCTGAGCACTTTGGCAGCCGATCAAGTGAGAAGGCATATTTGCAGCTAGGATAAGATGTTTGAACATCATATTGCTGCTAGAGGATTTGTATTTAGACTACAGAATGCTGGACCAAACAATAAAAAATGTACATTTCCCTAAGTAAATTAGAGGAAATATTTAAATTCAAACTCTGTAAAAATACAGTTATGTGAAATGAAATAACCACTTGAAAAGAAATCGCGCACCACTGATCACTGAAGAACTACTCAAAAAGACAAGCTGCAATGATGTTACTACATTCTAGGAGTACATCCAAAATTTACAAGACTGTAAATGAGCATTGGCCAGTTTGTTAAGCATGAAATTCTACAGGGTTTATGGGAATAAAAATGTACAATGTTTTGTACATTTGTACAGCAGTTTGACACTTAGTTGCAATGTCAATCCTACATGTACCCCATGATGATCCAGCTCTTGAACTCGTGAAATACACACCCCAGGGGAAATACAGTATATGTCAGTGGCAGGAGTACAGAGATTGGAACAAGCTCTGGGAATATTGCCATATGAAAGAATGCAGTTAGCGGAGAAAGCCTAGAAGCCCCTCCTTACCTGAGCGTCTTGTAACAAACAGGCATCCAAATGGTTTACCATATACAACTGTGGGAGAGCTGAGCACTATCTGAGTAAACAGTCATTCGCCTTGTGGCCCCGCAGCTTTCAAACACATGCTTTTTCCTCAGCTCTAGCCCATTACCACTCCCAGGACTGCTTTCCCTTTCTTTAAATACTGCCTCAGAGGCTGGAGAACTGGCTCAGTCGTTAACATTACTTCCTTATCATGTAAAGACCAGGGTTCGATTCCCTGCATTCAGACCAGATCAGTCACATGAAACTCCAGTTCCGGGCTACCAGATGTTATCTTCTGTCTTCCAAGGGCACATACAGACAAGCACACCACACACACACACACACACACACACACACACACACACACACACTTATAAAATATAAATAAATATACTATTTTTGTCCCAATTTCTAACTGTGTGTCTCTGGTCCAATTCCTTTTCATAGGACACAAGAACCTGAACAATGGAATATAAGAACCTGCACACTTCAACAGGTATCCAGTGAGTTTCCTGGGACTCAGATTGGCATCTATGACATTTCCACAAAAATACTTGTTCATTAATGTTCATAAAAGCATTACTTACAAAATCCTAAAAGTGGAAACAGGTTAGATGTCTATTGACGAGTCAGGAGCACCATTTGTGATCTAGATATGCACTAGACCACCATTCAGTACCCATGTATTAGAAGGCTAGTTTAGGAGAATGACATGGCTCAGTGGGAAGGAACACTTTCTGTCAAGCCTGAAGCTCTGAGTTCAAACGCTGAGACTCACAAAACGGAAGGAGAGAGTTGAGTCCCACAGCTCGTCCACTGACTTCCCACATGTGCGGCATGGTCCAAGTGGATACTTGCACTCACGCCTGCACACGTGTGCATGCACATGTGCGCACACATACACACAGTTAAAAATTTGTCTGAGAACATGGCACTGGGAAAGGTGAAAGACAAGGTGCTATGAAACTGAAAATGTTGAGTCCTGGAAAACCGTAATAATAATTAGGCCCATTTGATTATTTTATGGGACATAGCTGGGTATGCTTAAAATTGACAAACTAAAAGCTAACTATTATTTTCAAAAATGCTGTGTTCCAGTTAAACCCCATCAAAGATAGCCTCGTAGGCACCAAAATGTAGTGGTGTTGCATTAAGGAAATAAAGCTCGGCACTTCCCCTGGGGTTAATTTGACCAAGTGAGAGTTCAGTTTGAGTTCTCCACTTCTCTCCCCATGTCGTCTGTCTCTAGCTTACTGTCTCTGGCTTGTTTTTAATCTGTCTGCTGTGTGTCTAATTATGCTTGCCTGATGTCTGGCTATCCTTACAAAGGGCTTCACTCTACAATTATTGGATAGCAGAGAAAGCATCACCCAGGGAAGTATCGATAGACACTTTACAGAAATCTTTAACAGAGTTTTACAAGAACTTAAGTCACTGACTGCAACTGGCCCAGTTAGGAAATAAATGTGTTACATTTAATATTTATACCAGATATTTATTTTATAAGGTCACTTTTGCCCTGTTTGCTATTTCCAGTAAATGATTATCATAACATGCAGACATGCATTTGCTCACTGGGTCAGAGGCAAGGGATAATATATATCTTCAAATTAAAGTTATACATTAGCTTATGTCTCAAAAGCTTATCACATGGGAATTCAAGCAAGGTTTGTTGTTCCACTGTTCCCTTACAGGTGGGCTAAGAAAACAGGCAGTGTGCACAGTAGGACAGCAGGCTGTGTTAAGTGACCTCCAGGTATATCATTAACTTTGCTATGAGGTCCAGTTCAAGTCTCTTAGAATAGGAGGTATTTTTATAAAAGTGTATCATCACAATTGTAAATTTTTGGCATATATTCATTGTATATAATGTTGGGTTTCATAAGGATAATTCCTTCAACTTCATAATACACTTTGTATTCCCCCTCCTCCTCCATAAATACTCTCCCTACTCTCCATAACTCCTTTCACTGGAGTCTTTCTCTAGCCTCTTTTCTAATTTCATATCATTTCATATCACACACACACACACACACACACAGAGAGAGAGAGAGAGAGAGAGAGAGAGAGAGAGAGAGAGAGAGAGAGAGAGAGAGTTTTATGTATCTATATAAAATCTAGGATCCACAAATGAGAGAAAAAGTGACACTTGTCTTTCTGAATTTGGCCTATTTGCTTAATATAATGATCACCAGTCAGATCTATTTTACAGCAAACATGATTTCCTTGTTTTTTGACTGAATAAAACTACATCTGCATATGTACCATACTTTACCTATAAATCTGTTGATGTTTACCTATAGAATCATTTTGTATCTTGGATATTGTGAATAGTGCTGGAATAAGCATGGGTATATTTCTGTGTATCAAGGATCTCTGTGGCATGGGGACTTAAGGTTCTTTGGATATAGAACATGAAGTGGTATAACCATATCACAGAGTAGCTCTGTTTTCTCTGTGTAATCTCTATTCCTATTTTCTTGGTGGTTGGACTTATTTATATTCATGGCAGCAGTGGGTAATTGTTGCTGTTCCTCACATCCTCGCCACTATTATTTTGTAATTTGTTTTCTTGATGATAACCCTTCAGACTGGGATGAGACAGAGTCTTAAGGTAGTTTCAGTAGGCATTTCCTAATGGCTAAGGATGGCCAGCATTTTCCCCATATTTATTGGTCTTTTGTCATTAACTTTTTAAGAACTGTTTATTTATTAGCCCATTTATTAGTTGGACTGTTTTGCTCTTTGTTATTTAGGAATGTTTTGTAGTTCTTTATGCATTCTAGGTACCAATTCTCTGTCATATGTATACTGCTAAAGATTTTCTTCCACCTATAGGCTGTCTTTTCTTTTGACTAACTGTTTCATTTGTTGTTCAGAAACCTTTAATTTCTTGCAATTCCTTGTCAATTCTTGGTCCTAGGGAGTGCTGGATTTTTTTTTTAATTTAAGACATGCATTTATTTCAGCATGTTATTTCCCTACAACCATACACTGGGTACTGTTAATTACCAGCCTCTCCTTATCAGCCCTACTATAACGATCACTACTCTCCGTTCAGGATGTGGAGGCTATGGCAAATGCCATAACCAGCAGAGTAATGATCTGCATGCAGCATGAAAGCAATCTGGTTCAACACAACTTAGTAGCTGTGTTGGTTCAAACTTCTAAAGTCTGACACAGGGTGTTTTTATTTTAGGCATATTTGAGCACGGCACATTTGAAAAGAAGTTTTCTGGTGTAACACAGTACCATGTGCACAATGAGACATATTTACTTCTCAAAGTGCATAGCACCTCTTCCATGAAGGTGGGGGTCTACAGATAGGCTACATGTATTATTTTAAGGGCCTGGAGAGGGGATCTGGTGTGGTCTCAGTAATACAGATAGCACAGAAGTTACGTAGACTATTAGCTATAGCTATTTCTGGTCCTACTTGGGGATGCCTGGGGTCACCTCTGGCCATACAGATAGCGCAGAGTTTGTCTAAACCTATTAGCCACCTCTGGTCCTGCTTCTGGCAGCATGGGAGAGCAAGGTATGGACCGGCCCTACAGATAGCACAGGGGTTACCTGGGCTATTAGCCACCTCCATTCCCAGACTTCTGGGTGGAAAACAGATTATGCATTGCTTCTGATAAAGAGATAACCTGCTTGTTTGACAATCCTAGTTTCCTGAGTGCTTATCCGTGAGTACAAGGACTTTTGTGCTCCCAACACAGGGTGACTTTGAATTCCATAAACAAAAAAAGACCAGACAGTTTGACATTTTAACATATATAATCATGACATAGTTAACACAATATAATCATGACTTTTGAGTAAGTTGATAGACTGTTGTATATAATGTGTTTTTAGTGACCATGGAAGAATCTAAACAAAAGCTTCAAGTTGCTACAAAGACCTTCTCATCAATGTTGTGTGTATTTCAGCACCCATCTGGGACACACACAAGAATCGGGGGCTGCGATTGTTACTAATCAGTCCTTTCATTGTTTTCAGGCTTGACTCTTAGCTTTATTAGTGTAATCCCTCTTGTGTAGGCCAGGATAGTAGGACTCATCCTTGTCAGTGATACGGCTCTTCTACTGGTCTAGAACATGGTGATTTCTGAGACCTGAACAGGAGCTGGCTTCCTAAATTCCTGTAGAGGCCTATGTATCTGGATCTCTCAGACCTTCACAGAACTCTGCGTCACAGCTCACCAGCCTGAGATGTCTGAAAGTATTGACCTAAAGGCTCAGCGTTTCTATCCAATGACTCCAATAATCAGGGCCTGCAGTGGCTGTTTAGGCCCTTATGTTATTCAGCTCCCTGTCCTCGCTACCTCTGTCAGCCCCTTTCTGCCTTCTTCGGCTGCTCTTTTGATCTGTTCAGCTGCCTTTTTTTCTGTTGTCAACCTCACAGCTGTGTTTCCATTTCAGCAGCCTGGCTTGCCTGGCGCTCAGCTGTTGCTGAAGCCGACGCCGTCACTCTACCGCCTCTACTGTCACTGCCCTTCTTCAGTCTCCAACGTTCTTCCTTGTTTCTTAAGAGAATAAAGCACAGTTTATTCTGGAGCCATTTTGAGTGACCATGGCCGGGGAACATAGTCTTGCCCCTCCAAATTCCATGTTCCAATATGCGCTCAAGCAGTTTTACTCATTCGGCTTACCAATTTAGCCCGTGATAGCAAAGGTACAGGAAAGACTACTTGAGAGGAGTATTAGATATCATGTTTCAACACACAGAAAGGCATCCCAAGACAGATGTATCCCCTATCCTGCTCACCAAACCTGAACGTGGCTTTCGAACCTGCTACTGAAGTGGTCCAGAGAAAGGTACTAGAAAAAGGTATTCAAGTCAATCAAAGCACGCCCTAAGCATACATGAAGATATGTGCTTGCAATAGTCTTACTACACCTTGAATACAAATGGGATTTTGTGTTAGTACCAACCACAGCCTTGTCTCCTTATCACCAGTCACGCTAGTCTCTCTGCTGGGGCACCAGGGATAGAAAAGATTGCAAGGTCACTGAGACCTTATCAAGGCTTATAATAGCAAAAAGTTTGGTACTAAGAATTTCAAGCAGCCCTGGCTGTGTCTGTGCCTTCAGGAACTCGGGAAATTTGATGTGTCATTGTGTAGTTCGCTCAAGTCATCTGTGCAGCATTCAAAATGCCAGTTGCTGGAATAAGGGCACGGTAACCAATTGCTTGACTGATTGTCCTTTGTTCAAGGCAATCAGAACAGCATAGAAGAATCTAACAGCTGTCATTTAGGGAAGCAAAGTGTTCCATCTCCAATATCTTAGCTTATATATGGAAAAATGAACATCCGAAGGAGTATCTACAATAAGAAAATGAACAACTTATCATTAACACGAATAGTGAATTTAATAGGTTTTAACAATAGTTAACACCTGTCCAGTGCCTTAGGGAGAAACACTCTTATCATCAAATCGTTCTTCACCATTAAGGAGCTATCACAGTTGCCATGGTAGCAGGTTTCTATAGCAACCATGATGTGGAGGTGCGTACATTAACCACATTAGAGCTTCCTCATATGAGGCACCAAAATGCATCAGTTAAATGTATTAGTGACAAACTCAGAGTCACCAACAAAGAAATCAAAGACTTCCTCTTGGAGTAGTTTAATCAAAAGCCAGCCCAATTTGGACTGTCTGATTCTTTTCCTATGTCCTCTATTATTCTGGACCTTATGGGTTTTGACTATCTGTAATGTTTGTTGTATGAGTCTGGATCTGTGCCTGCATAAATTCTGCTTTGTCTTGTGTGCATCTGTATCTCTGTGTCTAACAAAGGGCTTTGGCTCTGTTTTATTGAGCAGCACAGAAAAAGCACCACGTGGGAAAGGACTGAGGGATACTTTACAGAAACCATTAACAGAGTTTTATAAGAAAATAAGTCATTGACTCTAACTGACCACAACTGACCCAGATAAGAAACAAACAAATGCTATCAAGCAGTATCTGTATGTTGCTTTTAGTGTTTATGCCAGATTTTTACCTCAGATCCGTTTGTTATTTTCAGAAAATAGTTAGCATAACAAACATACAGATATACAAATATGCTCTCTGGGTTAAGGACATGGAAGAGTACATATCTTAAAATGTTGCATTACCTTAGTTTGTAAAAGTTGGTTACACAGGAGATCCATGACAAGTAAGGTTGCCTGCTACATTGTTCTCTTAAAGGCAGACTAAACGTATGGACTGAACACACACAGAAAGTTATCATTCTTGAGGCTTAGATGACTTCAATGTGTATTATTATGAACTTAGGCTGTGAAGACCAGCAAAAAATCCAATTTATTAGAATATAAGTGCTATTTTAACAATAATGTATCTCCACTTGGAAGTTTTTTTCTTATGTATAAAATAGGGGTTGCAAACTCAGACCTTCTCCCTTTAAATATTTTGATAGTAAGCTCTTTAAAAGCATTTACTTTTTCTAGCTCCTCGGAAGGAGGGTCTTAAATTAAGCTCACAGTTCTTCTCCCTTCTGTGTGTGTCTTTGGGTCTCTAACTCTTCCTATGCCTTACTGTATGTTACTCGGCTACTCGGTGCCCTCTGCCCAAATATGTTCATGTAAACAAAGACTATATGAAAAGAATGATGGGACAGTATAACATCTTACTCCAGGCAAAATGGAGAAGAGGAAAACGAATGATAATTAATACTAGTGAGGAAAGGAGACTCTTATTCACTACTGATGGGAGTGTAAACTGGGGAGTCACTATGGAAGTCAGTTTACTAAAAATATAAAAATAGCAGCATTCAGGAGGTAGAGGCAGACAGATCTTCAAGTTTGAGGCCAGTCTGGTCTACAGAATGAGTTGCAGGACAACCAAGGCTCATAGAGACACCCTGTCCCCCCAAAAGAAATCTAAAAATAGAATTATTTTATGATCCAGCTGTAATGGTTTGGATGAGAATAACTCCTATAGGCTTAATTTGGAGAGCGCTGGTCTATGGACTGTAAGGTGATCAAGAATTAGGATATCCACATAAGTTTTGCCTTTTGAATATGTTGCATTTATTCACACAAACATCCCTTATAATATTATGCTAATATAAAGATTAGACAGACATCCCAGCAAGAAAAAGAACAGTTGTTTGGACAGAAATGCTGCTGCAGGGTTCCACCTGGGCATCTTCTCTATTGCAGGTGCTTTAGAAACCTGGAGGCTCAGGCCAAGTCTGCTGTGAAATCCTTCAGCTGTGGCAGACTGGGGAGGTGGCATTGGTGGAAGCCTCAGGACATCCTTGACAACATAGGCCAATGGCTAGCCCTGACAAGTGGGCCTGTGTGAGTCCAGGGACAGTACCAGAAATTCAACAGTCACTGAAGCCAGGGCCACACAGAGGCTGGACAATCTTGCCTCAGAAGCATGGCAGTGCAATCCTAGAGACCATTCCCAAAGTTTCAATTTTTGTATCACTCCATTGGGTAGTAGCTTTACAGTATTAGGGTTCACAACTTGGGGCTGATTCATTAGCATATCAACACCAAGTTGGGGTTAGTTCATTAACATATCAATGCCTGCCCTGGACTAAGCTCTTTGGTCCAGCAGGTGGCTTGCTTCTGAGTCTTAGCTCTTATCAAGCTGCCTCCTAGCAAGCTCGGACATCATATTATTTCAAGTCACACGAAATGGCTTTTGAGTTACACAACAGAACTTTTAAGTGGTGTTCCTTACAGTTCACATATTCACCTATTAGTGGAACTGCTTGGGATGCATTAGGAAGTGTGGTTTGGCTGGAGGACATGCCACTGGAGGCAGGCTTTGAGGTTTCAAAAGCCCATGCCCATTTCCAGTTGGGTCTCTCTGCCTTCTACTTGGAGATAAAGATGTAAGCTCTCAGCTACTGTTCCAGAGCCATGCATGGCTGTTGCCATGCTCTCTGTCATACCTAATGACAATAAAAAGTTATTTTGTAAGTTGCTTGGTTATGGTATCTCTTCACAGTCATAGAAAAGCAACGAAGACACCAGCTGTATCACTCCTGTGCATCTACCCAAAAGATTGTACATCTTACTCCAAAGATAATTGTGCAACGATGTTTATTGCTGAATTATTTACACTAACTAGGAAATTGAATCAACACATTAATTAATAGATTTATTGGTGTGTATATTGTTTATATAAATTGCCTGCTTATAAAATTTAACTATTTCTCTATTAATTACTAAGATTTCTGCACAAATAAAAGTACAACATAGATAAGTTAAGTGTTTAGTAAAAGAAACCATTGTACCAAAGCAATTATCTATCTACAAAACAAAAAAAAATGAATGTAGTTAAATCATATATATTTTGTTTAAGCACAGCTCATGTGGAATAATAGTAAATGACCAAAGAATCAATTATATTAATAAATTCAAAATTATACTCTTTCAAGCAATATATTAAAGGAAATATTTAGATTAAAAGTTTTAAAGTAAACCAATATGTGTCAGAAAATTGCCAACAATAAGAATGAGAGATAAGAGTAGGGATATAGCTAAGTGGTCTAACATATATCATGAACAAATTCTTTGGTTCTGTACTCAATACCGCTAAAAGAGAAGTCATGAAAGAGAGACAGAAGAATGAAGGACGGTAATCTTGAAAATAAAAAAGTAGAATACAGGCTAAAATGGACTTAATCAGATTGAAGATCTGGTTGATAGAGCTAATAATAATAATATTCATAAAGATATCAGAGATTAATACTCAAAATCATATAATGAAAATATTCATAAAGAAAAAATTTACATCTTACAGTGCCTTTGATGAAGCTGTGGACTCAGGATAGGAACAAGACCTGACACCAGGTTAGTGCTGTCATGATAAATAAAAAGAAAAGGGGAAGCGAATACTTTTTGGTGGGCCCCACCAAGGTCTGCCAGGAATCAAGCACATCGCATGCAACAAAGTGAGTGCAAGAGGTTTGTTGGGAGGGGCGGGGGGAGAGAGCGAAAGGCCATGTTGGAGTGGGAACATGAGAGAGGCAGGCAGACATATAGACAGACAGATAGACAGTCAGGCAGAGAAGAAGGAAGTGGAGCAGGAGATAAGAAAAGCAAGAGAGCAAAGAAAAGGCGAGAGAGGGAACTGTGCCTGGCAGGCGTATTTTAAGGGGTGCACATGACGACAGGTGATGATCTAACTGCTTCAACAGCTGAGGCAGACTGCTGCCGCAGCAGAAACTAGTGAGGCCCGAAGATGTGGTGGGGACTTTCCCATCCTCCAGTATCTTCAGTTTAAACTACGGAACAAGGGTCAGCATTGGACTTTACTCTGGGTTAGGCCCACAGGCACTTGATAAGTTACATATCTTACAGTCACTCCAGCAGAAATTGAGGACTCTGGATGAGACTCAGTCCTGAACTGAAGTAAATCTATTGAATGCGTGGGGAGGTCACTATTAGGGTCTGAGAGAAACCCCTAAGGAAAGACTAACAGTCATGTACGCCATAAAAAGAGTGCTTTATCAATTCCAACAAGTTGGGATGGGAAAATGGCAACCTCAAAAGAAGGTCACAAGCTCCTTTGAAGCAGATTTAGGGGAACTCCCGGGAGGAGGAATTCGTCTGGGGCTGATTGGTAAAGGAAAGACTAGTCTGGGGACTGATTGGCAAGAGGTCCTAGTGGTTAGGGACTTTCTAGTGGCAGGGTAGGAAAGCTATCTTTGCTTATCAGGAGACTGTGTTTATTTGCTGAGCAAGCAGAAGGCCAAGGGGGTGCCGGTAGATTGGTTGCCTCTGAGTTGTGGTTTTCCCCAAAATTGTTTGCTTAGCTCCAGCCTCCTCCATTAAAGCGAAACTAAGGCCTGGTCTCTGGAAGGGGATATTAGCAACCTGTCATGACTCTGGTCTGACTCTGAGGCCCTCTCAGTTACATCTTGCAATAGCGTCAGCCAAAGCTGTAGGCCTAGGTTGAACACCAGATCTGACTAGAGTAAGGCCCACGAGCATGTGAACAATTCTGCAATTCACTGTTTAAGTACAAAAAGAGGCAAAAGGCCAGAGCAGACACAAAACAATACCTGACCTTCAGAGGAAGACTTGTGATGATAGAGCCTCTGGCCCTAAATACTATTCTCAAAGAGGGAAATGATATCCCAGCCCTAGTACGATTTCATTATTCACTGAACATTGCAAGAGTTGCTGCTGATAGGGAAAAAAATGGGACTTGAAATTAAAAACAAAAGAGTATCAATGAGAAAAAAGCTAAACCAAAAACTAACTCCAAATGTGCAAATTATTGTTCATAAATACAAACATGAAAAACTGAGACATAGCGGACAATGAGGAATACTGAGAACTCAAGAACAATGG
>NW_004949214.1:421591-422691 GCF_000317375.1 Microtus ochrogaster | reverse complement strand
TTGTAGCAAAAAAGAAAAAAGAAAAACTGAGACAGCATGTCTTCTTTACAAATTGCTAATCCTATAATAGCAATCCCTAATGCAAACACTCAGAAAGAACTTCCAGAAAAATAATTCAGAAGTAAAAAGGGATACTGGCAGGTGGGAGGAGCTCTAAAGAGGGAAATATCAGGATATTTGTGATATGAAGGGAGAAATAGAAAAAACAGGGGATGGGGGATTTAATTGGGGAGGAGAGAGGTCAATACAGAAGGAAAGGGAGGCAAAAAGTATAAATACTAAATAAATAACCTGAAAGACACTTGAAAAAGCCATAAGGAAGGAATCATATTATTTTATATTTACCTAAAGTCATATATATATTTTAAATGGAGTTATGCCACTTGAGGTAACAATGCTGCCCTCTAGATTAATCTAACAAACACTCTAGTACCAGGCAAGAGGAATCACCTCTGGAGTTGTTGGTCAGGGACCCAAAAATATAGGTTCTTGCTATTGTTGTTGGTTGCCTCCCAGAAGGTGAAGATAATTTCCTATTCCCTAGTACAACCTACTCAGAGGATTTGAGCTGGATCTAATCTAAAAGCGAGTCTGGGTCTGAGGACTCACTCTCATAGTACTGGAAGGCATCATGCAAACTAAGGGAGGAAAGCAATAAATACCTAGGTAGCTGTGTGGCCTGTTAATCATAACAATGACCAGGATGACACAATAACCTGCATGGTGCAGGAGTGGCATGCATACCTTTGCTGGTAACCAACAGATGTCTAATTGGATGCAAGTCCTGCTCAACATGAGCTTAATCATGCTTGGTACTGTAAACCTAGCCAACTACCAATGAATAGTAATGCCATTGATCTTAGAGTAGAACCTACCACCATTCCATTCACAAACTATTGCAATTCCAGTCTTCGAATACTTGTTTTTTGTTTTTTGTGTGTGTGTGTGTTTGTTTTTTTTAATTTATTTATTTATTAAAGATTTCTGTCTCTTCTCCTCCACCGTCTCCCATTTCCCTCCCCCTCCCCCAATTAAGTCCCCCCTCAGCCCGAAGAGCAATCAGGGTTCCCTGCCCTGTGGGAAGTCCAAGGAATCCCCAC
>NW_004949214.1:419557-420585 GCF_000317375.1 Microtus ochrogaster | reverse complement strand
CTGCAGTTGACAAATTTACATCACAACTAAGGAGGCTAAGGGAACATTGTAGAAAAGGGAGGGGACAGAAAAATTGTAAGATCCAGAGGACCAAAGTTCGCTACAAGATTGTTTTTTTGATATGACAGGGAGGCTATACTCATGAAACATCTATAATAGGGCTACCAAACAAGACCTGAATGATCAGTAGCAGTTGAAATGCCAGTATGGATGGGGGAAATCTCATGGAGACTATTTTAGTTGTTTTTCTATTACTGTGATAAGACACCATGACCAAGGAAACATGCAAAAGCAAGTGTTTATTTGAAGCTTACAGTTGCATAGGTTTAGAGCCCATGACAATCACGGCAGGGAGCATGACATGGTGCTGGAGCAGAAGCTGAAAGCTCACATCCTGAGATGCAATCATGAGACAGAAAAGTAGAGACTCAGAATGACGTGAGCCTTTTGAAACCCCAAGGCCTAACTCCAGTGACACACCCCCTCCAACAAGGCCACACCTTTTAATCCTTCCCAAACAGTTCTGCCAACTGGGAACCAAGTATTCAAATATATGAACCTATGGGGTGTTGGAAGGAGGGCCCACTTCTTCATTCTGGCTGCCTGGCTAGCTTAGCCCCTAAATAACCACACAGAGGGGACTCCCACATCAATGGTTTCTAATTCAAACCATCATAGGGTCCCACCCCTATCTGACGAGTTTCAGGAAATTAATGATTACATATAGGGGAAGAAGTAGTTTCCCCTAGATGAGCTCCCAATTCATTACTCAATATTAACTGGTCTATTCTGAAAACGTAGAGAAGCAACAGTAATTGAACTCAGAAAGTAATATTTATAGGATAAAAGGGGCAACCAAAGAAACTAACCAATCTCTGAGCATGAAATCTAACACCTTGTCCCTGATCTCAGAGGCAGTGAAAGAAACACACCCTGGATTTGAAACCCCAGTCAGGGAAAGAAACACTTTAGCCCCAACCCAGAACCAAAGAAAAACATCCTGACTCTGAAACCAGAGCCAAAGAAAC
>NW_004949214.1:415115-418377 GCF_000317375.1 Microtus ochrogaster | reverse complement strand
ATTTAAATTATATTTTATTTAAAATAAATATTTTACTCTAAGAAAGTCTTTCATTGGACTAATGGTTGCAGAGGGTTAGAATCCAGGAGGGAAGAACAAAAGCATGGCAGTAAGAACAACTGAGAATCTGATGTGCAAGTAGGAGACAGAAAGCTAACAGGAATGGCATCTATTGAAACCTCAAAGCTCACCACCAGTGACACATGTTCACCAAGTGGGAACCAAGTATTAGAACATATTAGCATGTGGGGCCATTCTCCTTCAACCCACCGCATTTTATGCCCTAGTCCCCAGTGGTTCATGATCATGTCAGAACACCAAATGTATTTAGTCCAAATTCAAAAGTCCCCATAGTCTTTTCAGTTTTAACATTGTTTAAAAGTCAAAAGTTCAAAGTCTCTTCTGAGACTCAAGGCAATCTCTTACTTGTAACTCCCTGTAAAACCAGAAAGCATATCTACTTCCAACATATGATAAAAACCGAATACATATTACTATTTCAAAAGGGAGGAATTTCAGCATGGCGAGGAATACTGTACCAACAGAAAAGTCCTGGAAAATCCAGGGATTCAGGGGACTTAGATCCACATAATAAAGGCGAGAGACAGCAAGTCCCCCGCCACCACCAGGCTCAATGAAGGAAACTCTGAAACATTTCCACTGAAACCACAAACCAGGCAAGAATGTACATTTTCTCCACTCCTCTTCAATATAGTGCTTAAAGTCTTAGCTAGAGCAAGAAAACCATGGAAGGAGAGCAAGAGGATACAAACAGGAAGGGATGAGTGAAGTCAAAGTATCTTTCTTTACTGGTGGTGTGATTCTATACATAAAAGGCTTTTAAAAGCTCCACTAGAAATCAACTGTAGTTGATAAACACTTTTTATCAAATTAGCAGTGTACAGCTGCTGCTGGTGGCACAGGCCTTTAATCCCAGCACTCAGGAGGTGAGGCCAGCCTGGTCTACAGAGCGAGTTCCAGGACAGCCAAGGCTACACAGAAAAACCCTGACTCAAAAGCCAAAGAAAGTAGCAGCATACAAGCATCTACAATAGCCAGAGGGACCACTGTGCTAATCTACATTTATAGGTAGACCTCATACTATTTGGAAAGTCTCCAGAATAGCTTTCCTAAGAGCAGGCTCCTGTCCAGATGATTGACATTTCTATTTAGTTTGACACAGTGCAGAACAATGATATATAGTGGCCTTATAAGGTTTACGGTTCCTAGAATCACATTTATACACATATCAAGTAATGACTAGTCAGACCAGACAATTCAGAATGTCTTGTGCCAGAAATATGACCTAGGTCCCATACCTCTGGCTAATAAAGTCCTGCAGTTACAGTCCTTGCTTTTATAAGCTGTTCACTATGAAGGAGAGGTCCAGCTATAACACCCTTCAAGTCTGCTAATATCCAACAAGTCAGTAAACATTCGCATCAGATCATGCCGTTCTCCATTAAACAGTCGTTCTGTGCAAGTTTGGGATGGCAGCTCATGCCTGTAATCACAGCACTCAGAGTGAGGCAGGAAGATTACTGAGTTCAGGGCCAATTTGTGCTACAGAGTGAATATTAGACCAGCCATAGCTACCTAGCAAGACATTATTTTTTTAAAAAGAAAATTCGCCCTAGTTACCATGGTTACCTAGATGGCATTAGGTTCCTATGGCAACCATGAAGAGCAGGCTTTCTACAAACTGAATATGTCTCCAAACAGCCCTCCCTTTTGGAGCACTTACCTATCCCTTCTGTCAAAGCACCTCACTCTTCAGGTCACCTGAGAAAGCAGATTCAATGGCAAGCATGTATTAATATGCGAACAATTAGAGAAACACTGCTCAGGACAGAAAACAAAGACTGTTCCTAGATGTGGACGCTGTTTTTCTCACCAGATCGCCTCAGCTCTCCATTAAAAAGGCAGAAGTGTCATTATACCAATGATGTGTTTCTATGGCAACCAAAATGCAGAGGATGTTCTACAAACTGAAGTGCCTCCACAAAGCTTTCTTTGTTCTTGCTTCCTCCTGAAAACAAAACCCCTCACTCTTCAGTCCACCTGAAAAAGCCTATTCATCAGAGCAACCAGACTAACACAGGCTGAGGTCAGAACTCTGCTCAGGTAATGGGAACGAAGCCTGCGCTTGTAAGGAATTTTTGCTATAAAAATAAGAACTTATGAGAAAACAAAGTCTGATAGACTTTACCCAAGAGCATTTGGTTTGCTTTAACCCTCTGAGGACAAACATGTAAGATACACACTATACTATGAAGTTAGCCATTCGTGGCAAAAGGTTAACATAAACAACCACCAGACTGATCCAGAAACAATAAAATATGTCACTAAAGGAATCTCAAAGTTATTCTAGAGGAGGAAGCCAGGCCTATAAGAATTTAATTATTTGCTATGCAGAAGAAATTTCCCCTTTCCCTGTTGCATACTCACTGAGCAGCCAGGTCAGGGCATAGTATACATGGGCTGGCAAAATGACTCTTAATATCTTGAAAAAATGACATGTAGAGTCTTAGTCATATATAGGAGAACTAGAATTGCATTCTAAAATCAGAGAATGAATTTAAAGTCATATAGAATGGATTTTTTTTCTTGAAAATTCCTCCAAGAAGGAACCGATGAAATGATAGAGCCATACACAAACTATAACCAGCCTTACGAAAGTATCAAGGCTAAAAATACGCTCTATTCTTGTAGCTAACAGAGCACAGAAAAAGGGAAAGTTCATCATATCCACATGCTTTGGATGTCCATTTTTACGTAACAAAATGCCCCTAACTAATAGCCATTTATTATCTCTTGAGAGTCTGGGTTTTCATTAAGCTTTTGCTTTCTGTCTTATGAACTGTCATCAGACTAATACAACCCGAGGCATCATTGTTAGCTGTCATCTAAGCTACATCTGCCTGCTGCTAAGCACACAACTAGATGCAAGGAAGCTGCTCTGTAAGGTCTCTGCCACAGCCAGAGAAGAATCTCGCCAGCCTGGGCACTTTATGTGGCTGGAGTAAATACATCAGGAATGGTAGCAATGGGGAGTTTAATTTGTTCTTCCTTTGTTTAACCTCCTGCCTTTCTAGCATGGAGCTAGGCTTGAGGACTTTTCCCCTTGCTCTAGGGGAAATTTAAGGCAAGATGGTAGGTAGATGTTGTCTGAAGATAATGTTTCTCCTGTACTTTGAAAACCGTTAAACTTCAGGAAAGGATGTGTGGTGTTTGGAAAGAAAATGGCCTCCAAAGGGAATGA
>NW_004949214.1:410133-414101 GCF_000317375.1 Microtus ochrogaster | reverse complement strand
GTCTCCAGCAGATGTCAGGATGTACCATTCCTTTTAGGAACTGTGAGAGACAGATTCTTCTCAGGGCAGGGACCTCCTCATCTCCTTTGCAGGCTCGAACTGAACATTATGAAACAACATCTCAAGGACAGGAAGTTGGCAGGCTGTGAGTCAGCACTGCGTAAGTATAGCATGGTGGCTCACAGTTATAATGCAAGCATCCTGGCTGTGAAAGCAGGGGGACCAGAAGCTCAAGACCATCCTCATCTATTTATAGAACAAGCTTGAGGTCAGCCTAGGCTACATGAGATGCTGCCACAAAAAGCAATGTAAATAAATAAATAATAACTCAAAGATATTGATTCTGTTGGTTTTAATTGTATTTATTTTATTCTATTTTCTGCTTATGTATACTGTATGTGTCATGCATGTGCAGGTGCCATGGAGGCCAGGTATTGGGTTTACAGGTGGTCTGTGTGTTACAGGTGGTTTGTGAGCACACCATTCCAGCTGGTTGCTGGGAAGCAAATTCCAATCCTCTGGAAAAGTAGCAAGTGCTTTCAACCTCTCGGTCTACTCTCCAGGCCCACTTTAAAAAGTGAATATAGTGGTTTGCCATCAAACAAATCAGAGGTTATGATTTTGGTATTCTTATTAAGAAAACTCAGAATAAATGTTTTTTTCTTTAGACAGACAAAATACATAATACTAAAGGCTAAAGTTCACTATGAAGCTATTAGTTGTGAATATGTAAATACTCAGTCACATACTGAAAATGTTTATAGAGTAAACCCTACAGGAGAAGCAAGGAGAAATATGAAAAGGCATATTAACAAATATATGATTCTAACATACTTCCTACATCAAAGAATATTCATATGGATATGGGTAAACATGGGATTCATTGAGAGAAACCTAAAAAATACAGCATCTAATTTATCTTAGAGACTGACATTCATATCTAATTGTGAAGCTTTATATCAGACAGTTTGCCTTTCAGATGAATCCAAAACACTTATGGGCTTTGACTATATCTTAATCTGTTAAGTCATGGAGCCAACTTCACAGGCTTTAGTGATAATGAAACTTATTATTGTGTTCAATTAATATAAGCTAGTAAAATATATAACATAGTATTTAGCATAATGGAATAAAAATGTGCTACTATAAATGTCAGACCATGGTTGGGGTTTCATTGGCAAATATGAAAAGATCTGGGCTTTAAGGCACTCACCATTATTCAGTTTAGAATTTAATAGGAACTTACAGATGGTGGTTATGGTAATATTTAAAGAAAACATAAGAATCTGATGCTAAAGAAATTGTCAGAGGATTTTTAAGCATTATATGCCCATATCAATAATAATGAAAATAAATGAACAATTGTTCACAAGGAAAGTCCTGTAAGTAACCATAATCTAAACTAAGAGAAGACAAACACAAAGATTAAAGGTAAAAGGAGATATAAAAAATCTCTGCGGACAAAACTGCAATAGAGTATATGCAAAAAGAAGAGATAGACAATCCATGGATGGAAAGTTATTCGAGCAGCCATCAACCATCAAATCAGCAAAATATCTAAACCTACATATTCATAAACCCAAGTCAACCAGACAAACAATGAATCCCCATAACTCTGTGGAAAAATGATCTCCAAATTTGGGGGAACTAAAGACACAGAAAGGAATCTTGATACTAGGGGAAGAGACACAATGCTTCACGAAACTACTAACACCACCAACCTCTTGTCAGGGCCGCTACCAGGATTGGGGGGATCCCAAGAATCATGAAAAAAGAATAAGGATTTTCTTCAACGAATCAACGGAAACTATGTAAGGACTCTTCCCACCCTGGATCTGTGCCACCGAACGGCCCAAAGGTGGCACTAAGTTCCCTATGTAATGCAGTGGAATGCATGCATACACATCTCTGCTTGTTTTCTCTGTCAAAAATCAGAGCGTTTGGGATGGAAAGGAAGCAAGCGTTAGCCTTGTGAGAAGATGTACGCGATACTACATTAGGGTCTTGACCAAGGTTTCCATTTGAACCCCCAGAAAGCTCTCTAGGTTAAGTCAGTATTTCCTTTTCCACTTAAGGAAGATATGGAGAGGATGCCAGTATCACATCTTCATGTGCTTGATTTCACGGCCCATGCCTTTCACTAGGAAGAATAGAGATGGGAGATTTGAGAAAGAGGAACCGGATGTCACTGACCAGTGTACAGTCATTCTAGAGAGCAACATGATGATGTCTATTAAAATTGAAGATTAATATTAACTTCAAAACACACAATTAACAGGGAGGACAAATAAGAGCCAAAATGTATATGCCAGCATGCAATGATCACACAGTTTAATAATCACATAAAAACAGATAAACTGGTTAATTAATTAGAACAAAAAACCGAGAAATAGACCCAGGGTTGTGTAATAAACTGTTGCTTTTTATTTTGACACAAGACCCAGGATGGCCTCAGATTTGCCGTTCTTTTTGGTGTAGCCTCCCAAGACAAAGCTTAAATGCACACACAACTAGATCTGACTTGTAATTAAATCTTGACAGTGTT
Source organism: Microtus ochrogaster (assembly GCF_000317375.1). Lineage (NCBI taxonomy): Eukaryota > Metazoa > Chordata > Mammalia > Rodentia > Cricetidae > Microtus > Microtus ochrogaster. The sequence goes on along the minus strand of NW_004949214.1, from coordinate 411,556 downwards.
GCCAAGCACACATAATGAGGGATGGATTGCCACTTTAGTAAATAGTTCTGAACATTTTGAATTTGCATGCACAAGAGAATAAAATGAGATTTCTATGCCACTAAGGGCAGTGAAGCAGAGACTGATATGTCATTTCTGAAAGAATAAAAGACCGAGAAGAAAATATAGAGACTAAATAAATGCTGGCGTTGAAGACCAGTCTGACTCCCTGCTGCCTGACAAACAGAAAGCAGTAGTAGAGTCTCTAAACAGGGTTTCATTTCGAGGACTGAAAATCTGGGAAGTCAGAGAAAACTGCTTTCCTACAGCCTTCCTTCCCCGGCATGTTGTAAGACAACCAGAGCACTGGCAATAAATCAGTTCACTAAATCACCGCAAAGCTCAGACTTGAGCTTCTGGCCAGGCAGCCGGCCTTATCGCAGTGATTCCTCTCTTCTTTATTGTCTTTCGTGTGTGGCGAGGAGGAGTCTGCTTTCTTTTCTCACCAGCTGTCTGTGTAGTGGCTGAGGATCTGCATATGCCACGACCACCACTGAGTCTAGCATTGTTCTTGAGCCAGTTTTCAGATGGTGTCAAAATTTCAAGTTAACAATTTAAAATTTAAAGTTTACCAATACATATTGCTGAGTTGCTTGTAACATAAATGTGCAGGGCCCCTTTCTATAGAATGAAGTTCAAGTGTGTTGTTATAAAAATATGAAGTATCCAGCCCTATTTCTTTCTACAAAGTAAAATACAAATATAGACTTAAAAACAACATCAAGGCTGTTTGATAAATCCTCAAGGAATCGTATTATTTTACATCCACACACATACACATTTATATCTTAATGGAAGTTAAACCATTTGAGCTGACATTGTACCCAGAAGAACCATAGACTAACAATAATCCCAGTTCCAGATACAAGGAACCTCCTTCCAAATGGTTGCTCAGGTTAGTTCAGATGACTCTCAAAACAGTATAGATTATATGTATAGCCCTTGTTTGTTCCTCAGGGGTTGAGGGTGGGTTCCTATTACTGAAGTCACAATATAGTTAGGACACATAACTCAGATGGCCAGAACTGGATGTGACTTGAGAGTCTCTTTCCTGTGGTCTAGCTTCCATGGTTCCAGAAAACACTATGCAAGCTGCCAAAGGAGGAAGGCAATTAAGCAATTTTACCCAGCTGCAACAGCTATGAATCACAATTACCAGCATGGCTTACTGTGCCTTAAAGGTGAAATAAGTGGCTCTCACGTGGCAGTGACAAGCATTAGCTGCCTAATTGGAAGGAAATTGTGCTGGGTACTTAAAACATAGCCAGATTCGTCAGGTTAGTGAGTCCCTAAATCTTAGAAAATAATCTACCTTTGCCATTTTGCTAGACTGACATAATTCTTTACTACAGTTGAATTCTTATCCTTATATCACAGATCAGTG
>NW_004949214.1:408795-409910 GCF_000317375.1 Microtus ochrogaster | reverse complement strand
CAGCTCCTGCATCTGTGGAACAGGAAACATGGCAGAAGACAGCGTCCTTGGTAGTGGCACCAAGCCCTACAACCTACAACTCCCCCAAGAAGTGCAATGTTTCTTTTGGTGTACTCCTTCCTTAGATAAAGGTCATTACAGTGGATTTTCTTGAAGTTCCCTACAATTCCCCCACACACTCCACATATTCCTCAGCAAGTTCTTCATGCAGCACAACTAACGAACTAGAAAATCTTTCATACTCTGAGGAAGTTTACTCAAATGCATTGGGTGAGCCACTCGTGTTACTGTGAGATTGAACCTGAACTAAAACTCCACTGTCATCTCCTCTATATGCCTATAGAAGAAGGTTTAGAACCACTAGCCAGGGGCCTCTCAAGGGCCTGCATATTTCAGTTCCTTAAATTAACCCCGTGAAAACCCATGAGTCTTTATTCATGAAATAAAACTTGGCAAGTGAGCCAGGATCCCTCCTTGAGGAAATGTGTGCCAATAAATTAGCCTAACATGGGAATTAACCAGGGAACCATTTTTTTTTTATATTCAGGTTAATATTTTGTAAACCTGACATAACATGCATGTGTGTGTGTGGGGGGGTGCGCACGCGCACACACACGTAAGTGTGTGTCTGTTTGTATCTATAAAGAATTTGTTCCAAGGCACCCCTGCCCCATGGTAGATTGAATCCCTGAAACTACAGATAGTACTGAATCAATATGTTTACCCCTTTAATTCTCTACAATATTGCCACACAATATTAGAGTTCATCCATTTTTCTGTGTTTTAGGGCCAGATGTTCCCTTTGCCTTACTCCCTTTATGCTTTGGTGCCATTGTTAAGTGCTGCAGATATTTCAATAGTCAATCTAATAAACTGGTGCAATTGCCAGGTAACACACACAATGTGGGTATATTAGACATAGGGGTGGTTCACATTCTGCAGGATAAAGTAAGGTAGCTTAAGAGTCTATCTTCTTCCTCAAGATAGCACGTGATTTAAAACTCATGGATTGTCTGTATCTATATTTTTTTGTTTATTAATTTTTTTTATTGAGAAAAGGAAAAAAAACAAGTTTCCGCCTCCTCCCAGCCTCCCATTTCCCTCCCCCTCCTCCC
>NW_004949214.1:396642-398677 GCF_000317375.1 Microtus ochrogaster | reverse complement strand
AAACACCGTACCCTCCATCTTTAAAGTACTCAAATAGAGCAAGATACTTTCAATCAGTATATGTAGCAATTTTCTTTGAATTAGGTCTTCTGCTGGATGTGGAGAATCATTGTCTTTACTCAGGCTACAGATTCAAATGTTAACTTCCCCCACAGCAAATCCACAAACCCCCACATGGCTATAATCTTAGCACACAATCAGTTGAGGTGGGAGTATCAGGCCAACTATGAAATACTTTGTCTGAAAAAAAAACAAACTATTGAAAACAGTATCCCAAACTGATAGAACTGATAGAAACTGTGGACTGTGGACTACTAGCGATTGTCGGCTGCTTGAAGGAGAGACAGTTTTTTCCTGTGTTTGTAGCCCCTAGTAAGTGGACAACTCTCCAGAGGAATAGCACACACCCAAGAAAATTTGGCCAGCAGACACTGGGTTTGAAGGATATTTTTTGTTAAAGAACTCAGTGTTGGGTGGTTAGGGAAGGGGTTGCAGATCTGGGAAGAGCTGGGAGGGCAGATGAATATGATCAAAACACATTATATGAAACTCTCAAAGTACTAATAAGACTTGAGCAACAATAGATTGAAAAAGTATTTATGGCCTGGAGAATTGGCTCATAGTTAAAGTGCATGCAACGTAAGCCTAAAGATCTGACTTTGGGGCCATAGAACCCTGGTAACATCCCAGTAACAGTGGCATTTGCCTAGAATCCCAGCAGCACATAGTATGTCCTGGGATATCTCATTGACTAGCCAATAGGTGAGCTCCAGGTTCAGTGAGAGACACTGTCTCTATGAATAACGTAGAAAGCAACAGAGGAACAAGCCAACATGGGCCTCTATCCTCTATAGACACACATTGGCACTCATGTGCATGCATATACACGAGCACACACAATTATTCCTGACCATCTTGCATGTGGGTGTATTTATGCTTTGAAATTCTTCACTATAATTATTTGTATACTAAGTGGTATAGCTTTCTGCTTAGTTCATTAAGAACTCAACTTCCACTCCTAAAATTGGAAGACTATAGGCCAACATGCCTCCTATAGCAGGATTGCACCTAGAATCCAGAGAGCTTTATTTCCAGAGAGTTGTTTTTAATAAAGCCTTTTCTATACAGTGGATACCTTTTCTATACACTGCCACACTCCACAAACCTATTCTTACCAAATCCCATTGGCATTCATTACTGCAATTGTGACTCTCTTCGCTAGGTGGCATCTGGAACTGATTTTTAAAAGGTTATTTTCTTATAACTAAAAGGCATGCTTTTTACAAAGAGAGAATTTTTTCTTTTAAGACAGATCATGAAATAAGTAACTCAACTATGTTTATGCAAGCTTCATGTAAGGCAAATAGACGGTACTAGAAAAAAATCATCCTGAGTGAGGTAATCCAGATCGAGAAAGACAAACATGGTATGTACACACACCTAAGGGGATATTAGCTGTAAAATAAAGAATAACCATGCTATAATCCACTGCCCCAGAGAGGTTAGGGAACAAGGAGTGTTGATGAGGAAACACCCAAATCTCCCTGGGAAGGGGGAAATGAGAAGAGATTTCATGAGTGGACTGAGGGCTGGTGGGAATGGGAACATGAGTTATCAGGTGTGGGGTGTTGAAAGATACTACTGGAAAGTGGAGGGCATTTCGGCGTCAGGTAATAAAACTGGCATTAGGGAAACTCCCAGGAATCTGCAAGGAAGACCCCAGCTTAGACTCCTAGCAAAAGCAGATATGTAGCCTGAACTGGCTATTTCCTGTGATTTGATTGGTGACTAGCCCAACTGCCATCAGAGAGGCTTCATTCAGCAGCTCATGGAAACAGATGCAGACCCACACCCAAACATTAGGCAGAGCTGAGGAATCCTGCTGAAGATGAAGAAAAAGGACTGTAGAAGCCAGATGGGTCAAGGACACCACAAGAAAACTCAGGCCAGGTGGTGGTGACACACGCCTTTAATCCCAGCACTCGGGAGGCAGAGGCAGGCCTCTGTGAGTTTGAGGCCAGCCTGGTCAACAAGA
>NW_004949214.1:379516-395747 GCF_000317375.1 Microtus ochrogaster | reverse complement strand
CATCATTTCTACTTCCTGTCTGGTTTTCCTGCCTATACTTCCTGCCTGGCCAATCAGCATTTATTTAAAACATGATTGACAGAATACAGACAATTCTCCCACACCAGTCATTAGAATGTAAAATAAATAAATAAATAAATATTTTTTTTTAAAAAAAGAAAGCTTCATATAGTTGTAAAAAGATTGAAAGGACACATACACATTCTCAATTCACACTAATTCCTAGATATGCATGGCATTGTGGTGTAGGAAGCCCTTCTGTATTTGTGTTATTTTCATTGGTTGAATAAAGAAGCTGCCTTGGCCTTTTGATAGAGCAGCCCTTAGGTGGGTGGAGTAGATAGAACAGAATGCTGGGAAGAAGGGAAGTGTGGCAGACGCCATGTTTCTCCTGCCCAAGACGGACGTTGGTTAGACTCATGCTGGTAAGCCACGACCTCATGGTGAACAAAGATTAATAGAAATGGGTTAATCAAGATGTGAGAGTTAGCCAATAAGAGGATAAAAATAATGGGCCAGGCAGTAATTTAATTAATACACTTTTTGTGTAATTATTTCGGATATAAGCTAGCCAGGTGGCAGGACACAGCCCACCACTCCTCCTTACTATATCATTGATGTATTAATATTTGTTATATGTCTACTGTGTGCCAGGTACTGTCAGTTCAATTCCATATTGGCACCCCATACCTTTACTCTTTTGATCTTTAGATTTATAAAACAAATAATAATAAAGGAGAAAGGAAGGAAGGAGAAAGAAAGAAAGAAAGAAAGAAAGAAAGAGAGAGAGAAAGGAAGGAAGGAAGAAAGAAAGAAAAAAGAAAGAGAAAATGCAGATAAATACAGCATGGATCTTAAGCCCATACATAATAATTGATTGTATACATTGCATTCCACCCATATTAAGCGAGGATTTCCACCTGGGTCCTGGTAATCAAAACAAGATCTCTCTTAAGTAGATAGATGCTGCTGTTCTACTTTGTGAACCTGGGGGACTTTACTCACAGCACCTTCATCCTATTGCACAAGCTATACTGCTCCTTTTGATGATGCCTCATTATCAAGGGAACCATGAGGCAACCCTTGTGTAGGTTTAATCTTGCTTCTTTTCATTTTCAAACAGCATAGATTTGTTTTATTTGACTTTTCATGAGTCAGAATGGTAGTTTTAGAAATGTTTAGTCTTTTTTAGCCCTCAAAGGATTAGTCAGATTAATCACTAATCATTTGGTGTTCTGGAGTGACATGGAGTTTCTGCTTAGTGAATGACTGCAGAGGAACAGGAAATAGAAGTGTTAGGGTTCTAAAAGACAGCACAGGTCTGGGGCTCCACACTGAACCCTAACCATACTCACTTAGTTAAATGCTTTTTATAGATTTTCCATGTATTGTTCACCTTTCCTCTGCATTCCTCTTAGAGAATCTGTGAAAAACCACCTGGCAATATTCACTGAGTTCAACATACACCTATCTTGTGACTTGGAAATGTAAATCTTTGGTACATTCCTGCAATAGTCTGTTTTGTTACTATACTGACATAAATACCTCAGGTAGGCCGATTTTATAGACAGAAAAAAGTTATTTTGCTCACAGCTCTCATGCTCAAGTTGAAGATTAGAGAAATGGGAAGTGAAGCACTGGTCTGGTCTCCAGTGAGGGTTTAACAGCTCCCACAGACGTTGCTTGCTCCGGCCTGGTCCAGCAGAGGTCGTTGGCTCAGGCCTGCTCCCTTGGAGGTCCCTCCTCACACCTGCTCCTGTGGAGGTTGCTGGCTTGGGCCTGCTCCCATGGATGTCCCTGGTTCAGGCTTGCTTCCTTGGAGGTCTCTGGCCTGGACCTGGTTGGTCCTGGTCGGGCTTGCTCCCCCAGAGATCTCTGGCCTATGCCTGGTCCCACAGAGGTTGCTGTCACAGACCTGCTTACTTAGAGGACACTCCCTTCTACCTGCTCCTGTGGAGGTTGCTGGCTCAAGCCTGCTCCTGCAGATGTCCCTGGTTTGGGCCTGCTTCCACGGAGCTCTCTTGTCTAAGCCTGGTCCTGCACAGGTAGTTGTCTCAGGCCTGCTCCCTCAGAGGTAACTCCCTCATATCTGCTCCTGCAGAGGTCACTGACTTGAGCCACCTCCCAGAATTTGAAGGTTAATCCCTATTGCTGAAGACATCACACAATTTAGACACAGGACTCAGAGGATCCAAACTGGATTTGACCCAAAAACCTCCTCCTGTACACCTAGCTTTCATAGTGCCAGAAGGTTCTATGCAAGCTGACAAGGGAGAAAAAAGCAAGCAATAGTCTTACCCAGCTGGTGTGATGCCTACGATCACCAATGACCAGCAGGGCAAGATGTTCCCAAAAGTACAATAGTGACACTTAAATTTTGGTGGCAACCAACAGTTCTCTAATCAGACTTAAGGAATATTCAATCAGAGGGAAATCATGCCTGATTCTGGAACCTAGCCACCAACTTGGAGCTAATGAGCTTATGGATCTTAGAGGGAAACCTACTACAACAACTTTACTAGACCAGAATAATTCCTAACTGTGTTCTAAAACACACCCACAGAGAAGATTCTCATCAATGAAGCTCCTCTTTTGAACAGTAGGAAACCATTACAGAAAATTACAACTGGTCTAAATGTGGGAAACAACTTTCTTAGTTAGGGTTTTTATTGCTATGAAGAAACACCATGACCATGGCTACTCTAATATGGAAAGGATTTAACTGTGTCTGGCTTATAGTTCAGGGGTATAGTTCATTGTCACGATGGCAGGAAGCATGGCTACATGCAGGCAGACAGGGTGCTAGAGAGGTAGCTAAGAGTTCTACATTTGGATTTGCAGGTATCAGGAAGAGACAGAGATACACTGGCTAGACTTGATCATCTGAGACCTCAAAACTCATGCCCAGTAACACACTTCCTCCAGCAATGCCACACCTACTCCGACAAGGCCATACCTCCTAATAGTCATTCCTTATGGGACTATGGGTGCCATTTTATGCAAACCACTACAACAACTGACCATGGCATGCCCAGCTCTAATTGATACATCTGTACTATAATCCTATACCTGAGGATTAAGGAAATAAAGATTTTAAGAGCTAGAGAGGACCAAGACATCTGCTGAAAGGTTGTATATTCTATACAGGACAGAGACATCACACACATAATATCTAAACAATATATCCCCTTAAACAAGACTTACAAAATGACAATACCAATTCATAGCCCAACATGAATAGGGGAAATCTCATAGATCTACTACTATCTCTAGACTAAGAGCTATAGACAACAACTGCTGAGAGAAGAATTAGTCTTCCCCAAGGATGAGCCCCGTAGTTAGTCTTCCAATGCCACGTCGCCAGCCCTAAAAAGACATACATAAAACAATAATGAACAGACTCAACAGGTTGCATTTATATTTTTATGTATTTATGTGGTGGCTTGAGCTTTATATAATGAATACAGTGCAGCATATTCCAATAATTTTTAAATGATTAACTTGTATACATATACTAATAAGTTATTAAACCTTTAATAATAAATCCTATCATATATTATATATGGATGAAAATTGGGAATAATATATGAAATAATCATGTTACGAAAGATTACATTACCCCACATATGTGACCTACATAGGGTGTTCAAATATGTAGAAAGAAAAAGTGGAATGGGGGCTATCATAAAGTTAGGGGAGAAGGGTAAAAGAGAAATTGTTTTGTGTGTAAAAAGTTAATTTTATAAGATGCTAAATTTCTGAAAATATATTGCTGCATAGGGTGTCTAGAGTAAACACTATTACACTCTATGTCTACAAAGTGTTCAGCTGATAAATCTTTAGTGTTTTTACCATTATAAAAGTCAATGAGAGTCGGGCAATGGTGGCGCACGCCTTTAATCCCAGCACTTGGGAGGCAGAGGCAGGCGGATCTCTGTGAGTTCGAGACCAACCTGATCTACAGAGCTAGTTCCAGGACAGGCTCCAAAGCCACAGAGAAACCCTGTCTCAAAAAACCAAAAAAAAGCCAATGAGAAGCAACACTCCAATAAGTAACTGGGTAAAAATGTTGAAAATATGCTATGTAAAAGAAGGTATACAAATGCCAGACAAACACATGAATAGATGTTATACATAGTCATCAGAAAAATGTGAATGAAAATATAGAGAAATCCCTTCTGTTCTCTCCTGAGGATGGTCACAAGTGAAAAGAGTGACCAAAACAAATGTGGGCAAGGTTGTAGAAGACAGAACTCCCATGTGCTGCCAATGGGCAATGAACATTTATATAGTCACTTAGGAAAACATTTGGGTGATTTCTTATAATATCTATATTTTAGCTACATATAACCATGCTTTTACACTCCTAAGTATTTACTACACAGGAATAAAGCATGTGTCCTTAGAAAGATATATAGCCAAATGTTCATAGCAGCTTTATTTACAAGAACCATAAATTGAAAATAAGGCAAAATTTCCTCAACAGATGGATGGGTAGAATAAATTGTAGTTGAGTTGACACTCCATATGTTCAGGTTCCACATCTGTGAATTCAACAAACTGTGGATGAAAACTATTTTTATAAACATACCATCTGTGCTGAGCACGTACTGCCTTTCTTGTCACTAGTCACTAAACAACATACTATAACAATTATTATCATAGCATTGACAGTACGACAGATATAATAAGTAATCTGGAGATGATTTAAAGTATATGGAAGAATTTCAACATGTTATATGCAAATAGTATACTATTTTTATGAGGCATATGCGCAACCGCATATTTTACCATCAACAACAGCTCCAGATTCAATTTCCCTCAGATACAGAGAGACAACGGTTTATGAACTTACTGGAAAACAAGCTGCCATAAAAAGAATGAACAACTGATACATGCAACTATATAGATGTCTAAAATTCCACAGGGTGAATAAAAGAAAACAGGTCAGTTAAAAAATCGTGACTGCTAAGCATTTACCCCTAAATGGGACATCTCGTATATACCCAAGAATCCAGAGAACACCATGGGAGAAGCAGAAAAGAAATGTAAGATCCAAAAGATTCAGAAAAGTGTTATGAAATACTGCCATCCAAATTATGGCACCACCATTGCAATCAGAAATACATAGCAGCAATTGATTGGTAGATAGCTGTACAAGGCTGAGCCCTTCAATATTCTGTCATAGGCAGAGGAAGTGTCCACAAGACCCTCCCACTTCCTGAGGAGCTCATTACTGTTCATGGTTGCTGAGGGATGGAGTGTCCTTTTCTCACAACCCCTAAATGACCAGTTGGAAATAAGTTCAGAGGGAAAGGAAAGGGGATGGCACAGGATAACAGGAAGTGAGTGTGATCCCATAAATTGTATATATGTATGTAACTTCAAATATTACAGATCTATAAACTTTTATAAAATGTGTTTCTCATTGAAAAGGCTCAGCCTCTGTGTTTTCCTTTATAAAGAATTCTATAAAATAAAAACTAATTTGTAATTATAGATCAGTGACTTCCTGGGGTCAAGCTGAGAAGGGGAATGGTGGGAGTCTTTGAATATAAAATGTTATATTCTGGGAAAATAAACTTAATGTTATTTACAGAAACTGGATTGTTTGTATTTCCCACGGTTCACTGTGAAGAGAAGCTTCTTTGATAAAGGCTGAAGGTAGGATTTATCTAGGGATATAAATATAGATGTTTAGAAGGCAGTTTGACACCATGGCAATTTAGCCAAAGAACAGTAATACGTTCCACCCGAGGGCCTATGGCTTCCCCTGCTATGGGGTTTTGACCAGATTTACAGCACCAGGCTTGAAAGCTCTCCTGTTGAGCTGGCCTCACACCGTCATTCCAGATGTGATACTGTTAAATCAGTGTGCTCATGTTGCCTAGCACGATGGTATTGTAGCTCTGAAGGTTCACAGGTAGGTGAGAGGGCTGATACGTTTTCTCCCCTAGCAGCCTGTGCAGTGCCTCACATCATAATGAAAGCCAGCGAACAGGAAGGATGCTTACAGCTCAGTGCTAGCTGCTTTCTCTCTGTCTTGTAAACAAAGTATGCACCATTTTCAGCAACTGGGTTCTATTGTCTATTTCTGGTGGCAACCAAGAGTTTGGCCTCTGCAGCCTCCCTGGGCAACAACTCATAAAGAGGTATCCCACACTTGGCAGCAGAATTTTTGTTTAATAATCCATGGCTTTTAGATCTCCCTTTTGCCTTATTTTTAACATTTTTTTTCAGTTAGCTTATAAAGTAGTAGGTTTCCACATGACTTTTCATATCCTGTTCTTGTTGGTTAATGCCCTTTCCCTTCAACCATACCCCTGCTTAAACCTATTCACCCCATTTTCTTCCCCTGTTTTCATATAACTTATATTCTGATATCCTTCCTCCACCCCTCAAATCATATCCAACCCAATGGCCCTTTTCCTCTTTCCTGGATTCTAAAGGATTTCCAAGTTAAGCACACAAATCTAAAGTTTTAAAGCTATGATCCACACATAAGAAAGAACATGCAGTATTGGTCTTTTGGGACCTATGTTTCCATACTCAGTATAGTTTTTTTTAAAAAAACAATTCTGTACAATTACCTACAATTTGCTTTTAGCCACTGAATAAAATTCCATTGTGTATATGTATCATATTTTTTCTTGACCATTTATTGTTTTATGGACATATATAGGCAGATTCCTTTTCATAGCTGTATAAACAGAGTGCCAGTGAATGTGTTTGAACAATTATCTCTGTAGTAGAATGCAAAGCCCTTAGAACTTATGTCAAGGAGGGGTATAACTGAGTCATACAGTAGTTCCATGTCTATCTTTTCTGAGCGCAATCCTCATACTGCTTTTCATACTGGCTGCATTAGTTACTTTTCTACTGCTGTGATAAAAGATCATGATCAAGGCAACTTATAGAAGGAAGCTTTAATTAGGTCATACAATTTCAAAGGGATAGGAGTCCATCACCACCCTGGCATGGGAGCATGGCAGTAGGCATGCAGGGAGGTATAGTGCTGGAGCTGGAGCTGAAAGCTCATATTTAGACCCTCCAAGAGGAAGTGGCAAGCACACCAGGAATGACATTGAGTCTTTTGGAAGCTCAAGCCCACCCACAGTGGTGACACACCTCTCCAATAAAGGTTCACTTCCAAATCCTTCATAGTCAGTTCCAACAACTGGGAACCAAGTATTCAAACATAAGAGTCTGTGGGGACCATTCTCATTCAGACCACTCCAGTGACTGCAACTGTTTATACTCCCACTAATGATGAATAAGGGTTCCCTTTTCTCCACATCCTTACCACCGTTTTATGTTATTTGATTTCTTGATGATAGCCAATGTGGCATAGAACCTAAAAGTGGTTTTGATCTGCCTTTTCCTGGTGGCCAATGATGTTAGACTGATTGTAGACAAGGCTGCCAAGAACACAATTGAGAATAAATTGCCCCTCACTACATGTTGCTGAGAAAAATGGATACATACAAAATAATAAAATTTGACCCTTAAATTGCCCTCTTAATCTCTCAAAATAGATTAAAGACTTAAGTGCCAGGGGATATACTTTAGTGGTAGATTGCTTGCTTAGCATGAAGAAGGTATCACAAAACAGAAACACAAAACACAAAGAAAACTTCAACTTAATGCCTGGTCATTTAAAACTTAAAATTTAAATAATTAATACATGATCATTTAAAACATTGGCAAAACCAAGTAGGACTATACCAGTGAAAAATATGCACACCAAAACAACCAATAAAATAAAAAATGAACTCTTAAAATGAAAGTATACTTGCAAGTTCTATATTTGATAATATGTATTATATATACCATTGATAGATGGTTAATATTATATATATATAATTCACATCATACAAAAATAACAAAAGCCAAAGCATTTGATTTTAAAATAGGTAAACAAAGAAACGTAAGAGACCTTTTCTCAAAAAAGATATAGAGTTGACCAGCAAACACATGAAAAATTATTCATCATCACTAGAAATCAAGAAAATGTTAATCAAAATCAAAGTAATATAGTGTTTCACATCTGTTATTATGGCAATATCAAGAATAATATATAATAAATGTTTGCAAGGCTATGGTGAAAATAAAGCCCTTCCACACTGTTGATGGAAATGCAGATTAGGACTGACAGTATGTAAAACAATATAGAGCTTATTCGTTGCCATGAGGACCAGCCTCTAGCAGCTCAGGGATTAAGGGGGATTCACAGAGTTGACAGACTAATCACTCAACTTGCCCTTCTATCTGAGCAAGTAAAACCTAATTCTCTGGGGTCAGCAAGGGGAGGCTGACCTTAACTCTCTGGGCCAGTGAAAAAGGGAAACACACATGCACACACACACCTCCAAAATGCCAGGATCTCACCTAGGGTACTGCTGAATGGCAAGCCTTCAGCAGGTCAGAGAAACTAAAAAGGAGCTACAGAGCAGGTGAGCTTCTGGATAGACAGATACATGAGGAGTTTTCTGAGGGCCAAAGCTTAGTTCTTCATTTTATTATTCTTACTTTTGCTTCTTCTACCCTATTCCTTTTCTGTCTTGTTTTTCTACCCTGATGTTTTTCTTCTAACTAACTGAATTTTTCCCTTACATCTTATATATCCCAGCAAAATCTTTCGAGCAATATAAAATTACAGTGTGGTTACATTTTACTTTCCATGTGAGTGATTATAATAAATACAGATAAAAAACCACGTTTCTCATTTCCCTTATATAATTGAACACTCTACATACTATAGATGAAAACCAAATTATTCAAAGAACCCACATCTATTTATAGCCAAGCAACTTATTATAGACTAACAAAATGTAAGCAAGCAAAGTATTTTTCTCTTACTGGCAGGCTGCATTTTGTAGTCACAGAGAAAGGACCAATCATTTTATTATTTATCTCAAAAGGCAATCTCATAAGAAATCTTAGAAGAATTAGAAATCTAAACTTTTATATATGAAAAACAATCGTCATTTCTAAGTCCTCCAGGTGCATAACCATTTGTCAACCGTTCTTTATATCGGAAAGTTGAGGGGAGAAATGCGTTCAAGTAATCATCATCATGGGTCATCAACTGATCCTAGTAGGAAAGCCTATAATAATTAGGCTGCTTTATTCTTGGTTCTTGACCTTAATGAGTCCCTCACTCAACTATGTGCCTTTCTAAACTTTAGATTGTTTCCCAAGGTTTTTCACCTCAAAGCTATCAGCAAAGACATACTAATCTAGCCTTAAGTCAGATTTTAAAGCTTTGTTTCAGCTGTGATGCACACTGAAACCTGTGAAGACATCTCCCAACGTTAAGATGAGCTGAACTTCTGGGACTCAATCTTTTCTTTTCTTTTCTCTTCTCTTCTCTTCTCTTCTCTTCTCTTCTCTTCTCTTCTCTTCTCTTCTCTTCTCTTCTTTTCTTTTCTTTTCTTTTACAATCATTAACCTAAACCACAGTCTGTATGGCTCCTCGAGAGAAACAAACTAGCAGTGTGACATTTCCTTGTTCTATTTTTCTATCCTCTGTGGCTCCTGTTTTATCACAGGTGGGGGAAAACACTTTAAACAGTACAGATTAAGAGGAAATCATCTTCATAATAATCCACAGGTAAAAATGCCCAGTAGAAGAGGATAGTTCCTCAAGATAATCATACTACATTAAAGGCAGTGGGAATCTCTTCACACTCATTCACCCTATGACAGATACTAGAGAAAAATGACAACAGCAAAAGACATTCTGGGACTGAAACTGTTGGGGCCTTTCCTATCCAAGATTCACCCATCAGTGACTTGCATGCTGGTGGGACAGTCCCCTGAAGTCAATTGCCACCTGCTGCTCCTCTGACATGGCCATCAGCAAGAGCTCAAACAGTTTCTTCTCCCTATTGGAGAGACTCTGGATCTCTTGTGTTTGGGCTTAGAGATCCCAAATATGGTAGATACTGAAGACTGCTGCCACTGAGTGGAATTTTTTTTTTACAGATTTATCTTTTTATTAGCCATGGTATCAAAACGCCTAGTCAAAAAGACCAAAGCCTATGTCTTCATCAGACTCCTCGGATTCTTCCTTTTTTGCTTCCACTTTCTTCCCCTCAGCTGGGGCAGCAGTGGTAGAGGGGGCAGGACCGCCTGCTGGTGCTGCTCCAGCTGCTGGAGCAGGCCCACCAACCCCTACATTGCCGATGAGGCTCCCAGTATTGACATTGGCCAGGGCCTTTGCAAACAAGTCAGGCCAGAAAGGTTCAAAATTGACCCCAGCTGCTTTAATGAGGGCATTGATCTTATCCTCCGTGACCGTCACCTCGTTGTCGTCGTTGTCATCGTCGTGGTGGAGGATAAGGGCGGAGTAGATGCAGGAGAGCTCAGAGACTGAGGCCATGTTGCGGACTGCCTGCATGGTGCTAGTCGCCCGACGAAGTAAGGGCCTCACCCCAACGCGGCCTTAGCTTCCTTGGAAGGACCGAGCACCTTGGCGGCAACAGAGGAAAAGCCTGAGTGGAAACTTTTAAGAAATTCTGGCTGATAGCATTAAGTTGTTTCTCTGTCTTCCTGCCAGGATTATTTGTTGAGTCCCCACCTGAGACTTCCTACACAGATGATTTGGATAGTCTTTCTTAAATAGCTTGGCCCTAATTTTTGAAAAAGAAAGCAGATAATATTCTGTGAATAATCCATGAAACAGTAGAGAGTGGGGGCACTGCCAGTCTTGTTTCCTAAATGTCATATATGTATTAAACACATTGTCACTCGTCATTGGTGTCATACATTTGGTTTATTGGTCATCTGCTTTCCTACTTTTTTTCCACCATAGTGTCCATTGATATGTCCATACTACAAGACATGGCCCCATCTGGGAAGACCTCCACCAACACATCAAAATAGCTTCCTTTTTAAGACCTCCCACACATCCTCCCCACCCACTCTCAGTGTCCAGGAAGCAGATGCTTATACCAATTTCCCTGAATCATGCTCTGAGCTCAGAGGCAGGCTGTTGCCTAGCAACGGCGTCTCTGAGCCAAATAGAGCCCCTGGAAAACAGAGTGAGCCCATGTGATGCATGCAAGTGCTGTTAGAAAAGTGGATAAAATCATACTTCTAAGTCAGCTCCCAAAGCAGCCCACTTCCTCCTCTCACCAAGGCTTGCTGCCCCACGCCCTCGGCCCCGTGTTCTTAAAACTGTGCTCTGGAGAAAGTACCCCATCTGCTGATCCCTGTATACACTTTCTAATCACATTCACAGAAAAGGGGGGATTTGAACAGGACTCCCCACATGTTTATCCAACAGGTTTCAACCACCAAGCTTGTCCTATGATTCATAGCCCTCACGCTGGAGGGACACTGACAAAATGGTTTGTTCCTTCCTGGCTTCATCTTGCTATTCAGTAATTATCTCAAGTGACATTTCCAAGAAGTAATTATATTGTCAACCCATTGATCCTGCTTGCTTTTTACTGTTACTTTTTTCTCAAAGTATAAGGAGAAATAAATCACTTGGAACACAGACCAAAATAGGATGAGAAAGCACATTAAATACCAGGAATGGTAGTATCTTGCCTGTATAGACTTGTACAATTAGAAGTTGTGTAATAACTTTTATCCTCTTCCTCAGATCATCCCATAGCTCACTACACCTAGACATGACACTGCAAATGCATAGTGGAGATATGGACTTATCCCTGATTGTTGTTACCTGGTCATGTATTCTTTCTGTAGGTAGAATATCATGTTAATGTCAGAGAGTGAAGGAGGCAGAATAGGAGGGAGAAATTCATATTTTCTAGGAGCTACTATAAGTCACAGACAATCTTTTATTTGTAGAATTTTTTTATTAAAGTCCTCAAAGGGATACTCTGAGACAGCCATCTTTGTTTCCTTTCTACAGGTGGGCAAATGATCAAGCTCAAACCGATAGGAAATTCTAAGTAGGTATCAAATGGATCTCAAGGCTACTCTGAATGTAGTGTTCACTAACCAGTTTGGGGAAAACATTTGTGATTACACACATATATGCACCACACACACAAATTCCTATTTACATTATGCATTTTTTTAAATTAATCAATTTATTTATTTTGGTTTTTCGAGACGGATTCTTTGTAGCTTTGGAGCCTGTCTTGGAACTAGCTCTCGGAGAACATTATGCATTTTGTTTATTTTTAAGACTATATTTGAATTCCAACCTTTCTTCTTTCCCCTTTCTTTTTTCAACCAAATGTTATTGTGTGCATATACGTATTTGTATATGTATAATATTCCCAAATATAACCTGATGAGCACATATAATGTTACTTGTATATATGTTTTCAGAGCTGTTTGGCACTGAACAACATATATTTGTTTTGTTTTGTTTTTATTGAACTACATCTTTTTTTCCACACCCTCCCTTCCTCTCCCCTCTCCTTCTACCCTCTCCCATGGTCTCCAGGCTCCCAATTTACTCAGGAGATCTTGTCTTTTTCTACTTCCCATGTAGATTAGATCTATGTATGTCTCTCTTAGTGTCCTCATTGTTGTCTAGGTTCTCTGGGATTGTGATTTGTGGGCTGGTTTTCTTTGCTTTATGTCTAAAAGCCACTTAGGAGTGAGTACATATGATATTTGTCTTTCTGGGTCTGTGTTACCTCACTCAATATAATGTTTTCTAGCTTCATCCATTTGCCCGCAAAAATTCAAGATGTTGTTATTTTTTCTCTATTGTGTGAATGTACCACATTTTCCTTATCCATTCTTCGGTCAAGGGGCATTTTAGGTTGTTTCCATTTCTGGCTTTGACAAACAAGCTGCTATGAATATAGTTGAGCACATGTCCTTGTGGCATGATTGAGCATCCTTTGGATATATACCCAAAAGTGGTATTGCTGGGTTTAGAGGTAGGTTGTTTACTAATTTTCTGAGAAATTGCCATACCCAAAGGGGCTGTACCAGTTTTCACTTCACCAGCAATGCAGGAGTGTTCTCTTTTCCCCACATCCTCTCCAGCATACGTTGTCATCGGTGTTTTTGATCTTGGTCATTCTTACAGGTGGAATCTCAGAGTTGTTTGATTTGCACTTCTCTGATGACTAAAGATGTTGAGTATTTCCTTAAGTATCTTTGAGCCATTTTAGATTCCTCTGTTGAGAGTTCTCTGTTTAGGTCTGTACTCCATTTTTTATTTGATTATTTGTTCTTTTGATGACCAATTTTTTGAGTTCGTTGTATATTTTGGAGATCAGACCTCTGTCTGATGTGGGGTTAGTGAAGATCTTTTCCATTCTGTAGGCTGTTCTTTTGTCTTGTTGATCATGTCCTTTGCTTTATAGAAGCTTTTCAGTTTCAGGAGGTCCCATTTATTAATTGTTTCTCTCAATATCTATGCTACTGGGTTATATTTAGAAAGTAGTCTCCTATGCCAATACATTCAAGTGTGCTTCCCATTTTCTCTTCTATGAGGTTCAGTATGATTGGTTTTATGTTGAGATCTTTGATCCATTTGGATATGAGTTTTGTGCATGGCGATAGGTGTGAATCTATTTTCATTCTTCTACATGTTAATATCCAGTAATGCCAGCACTATTTGTAGCAGTGTATATTTTTATAGGTGAGCTTTTGCATAAAATGTCATTCTCTGAGTCATACTGATATAAATATAAGCTTAATTATACTCAAATAAATTAGGCAGAAAGGAAATTTATACTCTATAGTCAAATAGCAAAGAAAGGAAAGCTTAACAGAATTTAAAAAGGCACTGGACAACTATAATATGTACTAAGCAATGCTCGCAAGAAGCAGGAATGGATGCTCATTCTGCACCAAATCCCATAGCAGAGTAACCATGGCAACCATATTAGTCCAGAAAGGCTAGGATGAAGAAACAATTGCTGTTGATTTCTTTTATAATATGTGCTAAATACTACATCAAATTGAATTGACTACAGTAAGCAATTTCAAGTGATTCAAGTATTTCTCAGAAATATGCATTCCTGGAAGTTTCATTAAAAATATATACTCACTGTACAAACACACACATATACCATACAACACACACACACACACACAGAGCGAGAGCGAGTGAGAGAGAGAGAGATATTCACCACCCCTGCACATGTTTGCCACAAGCAGGTTATGAGAGTTTTAGCTTCTACAACATTCAAAATGTTTGCTATGGTCAGTCTTTTTAAAATATTAGCCATTTTTATGAAGACATAGTGATATCATGTAATTTTCTCTTCTCTCTTACCTAAGATCCTAAGAATTCATTGAAATCAACTGTTGAAAGTGTGTTGATAAAGAAAAAAATACATAATTCAACAGATTCAATTGTGATTACATTTATTTTTTTCCTTTATCTTTATCTTTCTCTCATACAATTTATCCCAATGGCAGCCTTCCCTGCCTCTAATCCTCACAGCCCCCACTGCCCTCTCCTCCAGATCCACTGCTCCTCCATTTCCCTTCAGAAAAGAACAGACCTCCCAGTGATATCAACAGAACACATCATAATAAGATACAATAAGACTAGGCACAAACCCTCAAGACTGGACAAGGCAACCCAGTAGAAGGAAAAGGGTCATAATAGCAGGAAAAAGTCATAGATACCCCCCTACACCACTTTTATGAATCCCACAAAAACCTCAAGCTAAATAATCATAGCATGTATTCAGAGACCCTAGCCCAGATCCACGAGAGCTCCATGGTTGCCAGTTCAGTCTCTGTGAGCCCTTATGAGCCCTGCTTAGTTGACTCTATGGGCCATGTTCTCCCAGTGCCCTCGACCCCTCTGGGTCTTATAATCCTGAGCCCCTCTTCTGTAGGGTTCCAGATCTCTGTCTAATGTTTGGTTGTGGGTGTCTTTGTTCCCATTAGTTGCTGGAGGAAGCCTCTCTGGTGATGATTGGGCTATGATCCAATTTATGAGTATAGCAAAATATCATTAGGAATCATTTCATTGACTATTTATTTATTTATTTGGTTTTCTTCTGCTCTTTTGTTTTGTTTTTGTCAGTTGTGCTTAGCTCTACCTTAGTTCTCTGAGACATCCAGCTTCCAGATCCTGGTCATCCAGGCAGTTTCAGGCATGGCCTCCCTTAGATCGGTCATTGATTGGCCACTCCCACAAGCTCTTAGCCATCATTACCCCAGCTCATCTCGCAGGCAGGACAGGTTGCGGGTCACAGGTTTTGTGGCTGAGTTGGTGTCTCAGTCCCACCAGTATGAACCTAGCCTGGTTATAGAAGATGGCCGGTTTAGGCTCCATATCCTCCATTGCTAGAAGTCCTTGCTAGAGCTGCCCTCGTAGGTTCTAGGAAATTTCCACTGCATTACGTTTCCATATCATTGACTAAATGTCCACCTATTTCAGTCACTTCTCCCCATACTCTCTCCCTTCATCCCTTTCTCCCCTACCTGATCTTCCACTTCACCAGTCCATCTATAAAATTCATCCTATTACCATTTCCAAGGGAGATCCATGTGCCCTCCCTATACATCCTTTTTATCCAATCTCTCTGGGTCTGTGGTTTGTAGCATGATTATCCTTTAACTAACAGCTAATTTACATGTATAAGTGAGTTCATATTATATTTATCTTTCTGGATCTGGGTTGCCTCACCTAGGATGATATTTTCTAGTTCCATTCATTTGCCTGCAAATTTTATGGTGTCATTTTTTTCTAACAATGAGTAATAATCCATTGTGTAAATCCATTTTCTTTATCCATTCTTTGAGAGACATCTAGGTTGTTTCCAGTTTCTGGCTATTATGAATAAAGCTCCTCTGAGCATAGTTGAGCAGTGTCTTTGTGGTTGGGTGGGACATCTTTTGGGTATATGCTCAAGAGTGATATAGCCAGATATTGAGGTACATCGATTCCCAATTTTCTGAGGAACCACCATATTGATTTCCATAGTGGCTGTATGGGTTAGCACTTCAACTAGCAATGGAGGAGTGTTCTCCTTGCTCCACATCCTCTCCAACAGGAGTTGTAACTTGTGTTATTGATCTTAACCATTCTGATAAGTGCAAGATGGGATCTCAAAGTAGTTTTGATTTGTGTTTCCCTGATGGCTAAGAATGTTGAACATTTCTTTTTTTTTTTTTTTTTTTTTTGTTTTCCATAAGGTCTCTTGGGGTATGTTGGGAGTGACTAAGGAAGATTGCTTGGGACGCAAACTTACATAAAGCTGTGGTGGGAAAATCTGTGCTAATACACGCATTTCCCCTAAATCTACAATTAACAAATACTTCT
>NW_004949214.1:377782-378746 GCF_000317375.1 Microtus ochrogaster | reverse complement strand
TAATAATAATAATAATAATATCCTCAACTATAAAAGCGCTGCAGAGCTATAGTAATAAAATCAGCATGGGATTGACATAAAAACAGACAAGTGGATCAATGGAATCTAATTGAAGACCCTGACTTAAATTCATACCTCTATGTTTTTTTTATAAAGAAGCAAGAACTATACAATGAGAAAAAGAAAGCATCTTCAGCAAATGGTGCTTGTCTAACTGGATGTCGATATGCAGAATGAAAATAGATCCATATCTATCACCCTGCATGAAACTCACGTCCAAGTGCATCAAAGACCTCAACATAAAACCAGACACATTGAAGATAAAATGGGAAATAATGTTGAATGCATTAGCACAGGAGACAACTTCCTGAACAAAACAACAGTAGCATGGACACTAAGATCAACATTATAATTAATAAATGGGACTCTCCCTGAAACTGAAAAGCTTCTATAAGGCAAAGGACACAGTCAAAAGGACAAAACAACAGCCTACAGAATGGGAAAGGATTTTCACTAATCCCACATTTGATGGAGGGCTATTATTAAAAAGATATAAAATATCAAGAAACTAAATATAAACAAACCAAACAATACAAATAAAAAGGGGAACATTTAAATTTAAAACTACTCAACTGTTTTACTGATTTTTTCCCTGGAGATGATCTGTAGATTTGTCTCTAGTATACTTCCCCCTTTTCTGGTATATATGCCAATAACTTCCATAAAACTGAAAAAGTAGACAAACGAGACGGCTCAACAGGTGAAAAAACATCATATTGAGTGAGGTAACCCAGACCCAGAAAGACAATTATTACATGTATTCACTCATAATTGGTTTTTAAACATAAAGCAAAGAAAACTAGCCCACAAACCACAATCCCAGAGAACCTAGACAAGAATGAGGATCCTAAGAGAGACATACATGGATATAATCTACATGAGAAGTAGAAAAAGACAAGATCTC
>NW_004949214.1:353141-376512 GCF_000317375.1 Microtus ochrogaster | reverse complement strand
CTCAGTATCATCATGATGTGGTCTCTTCAGACTGATTGATCTATTCAGTTCAATCCCAATTAATTATTTAGTGTTTTTTTAAACATAAATTGACATGTTTATTGTAAAATTCATGTGAAAATACAAAGGACCCAGTTCCAATAATTATTTTTCTGATCATAGCCCACTTTTTAATTAAGAAAGTATATCAAACATAAAAGACATTGGCTCAACACCAAAGACATCACAGCTAGCCATGTTCCTGGAGGCAAGGACTTAATGTATGCTCAGCTCCCATTATGTCAGCTGCCACTGAGAGCCAGCACGCATTCAAGATTGACTGTAAGGCTATAGTGCATGCACCACATGAAATCTAAAACCAGAATTAACTTGCTTCCATGCTGGGCCCCACAGCCCAAATCTCTCTGTGCAATCTTGAGAGAGAGACCCTGCCACAAGCCTAGAGGCATTATAGCTGTGTACATTCCAGTGCTCATATCCTCAACAGCTGTGCTGCTTTAGAAACATCTTGAAGCTCGCATACAGTTGTCAGCTCAGTTGTCTGCTCAGTTGTCTGTCTGTGTTCCAGACACTAGTGTTATCACTTCTTCATCTCTCAAAGTCGTATTAGGCTAGTCTTTAATTCCCAGGTCTGTATCTACTTCATGGATATCACCTATCAGACATCAGTGCCCCTTCCCCCCTTAGTTTGTTCACAAGCCAAGATCACATCAGCTACCACTTGTACATTAGAATAAAAATACACAAAACCAGAACCTTAAAGCTTCAATGGCTCCTACCACTACTATGGATGTCTTTAGTGTTTGTTATTGAGTAGCTCTATAGCATTTGTCAACACCAATCTCAGCTCACCAACTACATGGAGCCTTTACTCCTGTGCCTGTACAGTATCCAAACCTCTGTATACCACCTAGCCAGCACAGCTGCACCCTCCATGGGGAAAGTAAGGTATTTTCCAATCAAAACCAGCTTATAAATATATTGGAAGGTATAACTGCCCTAAGAAATTCACATTGACACACGATAGGAAACATGAAAAGCCAAAGGTGAATATTATCAAACCAATAATTCCTCAGTAGATAACCTCAAATAAATAAACAACTATAAATTACTCGACAAGGAACTTAACAAAGACTGAAGTTATGAAACAAACAAATCCTGGAGCTAAGGAATACAGTTAGTGAACTACAAATTTCTATGGTGAACATCAGCACTGGAATTCATCAAGCAGAAGAAAGAATATATGAGCTTGAAAGCAAGTTATAAGAAAATACACAGTGGGCAATAAAAGAGTGAAAAGAAATAAGGATAGCCTATTAAAGTTATGATACTACTAATACTTAAGCTAAAGAAGCTAAAACAGGAGATAGATGAAAAGAATCTACAGTCTAGTAAGGGAAATAATACCCATGAAAATAATAATTCAGGTACAGGAAAGTTAATCAAAAACTCAGTGAGAAACATTAAGAGATCAAAAGAAAAGAAGTATATCATATATGAGGAAGTTAAAATAAAACTATTAGCGGACGTCAGAAAATGATAGATGTGGAATAAATTATAATATACTCAAATTTCTGAAAGGAGATAACTGAGTCATTTTTTAACCTAGCAAAGGTCAAATTCAGTCATAAAGAAGAGATAGATTCCTGGGCATACAAAAGTTTATGAAGCTAATTAGCATTTGACCTAATTTGTAAGAAATACTGAAGTTCACTCAACTTGAAAAAGACCATTAATCTATAAAATGAAAGGATAAAAGTCACTGGCAACATTAATGATACGTACATAATCAGAACTTTGTAACACTGTTATGGAGGTGTTAGATAAATCATTTATATCTTTAATAATATATAAAAGACAAAATTATAAAAAATAATGATATCTGAAATAATTTGTTAGGAGGCACACAATATTAAAAGTCAATTTTTACATCAAAATGTAAATTGTGTGGTGGTTAAAATAAAAACATAGAATTTTTGTTATAATTTCATTGTTTTAATTTATGTGTATGGGTATCTTGCCTACATGTATGTTATTTTTGTACCATGGGCTTGTGTGGTGCCTAGGGAGACCAGAAGAGGGTGTCTTCTTCCTTGATACTGGAGTTATAGGTAGTTGTGGTTCACCATGTCGGTTCTGGGGAGGCACCTGGGCCTTTGCTCTTAATCACTGAGCCATTTCTCAAGCTCCAACCAAAGGGATATTTATGTCATAATAACCACAAGGCAAAAACTTATATTGGGGACACAATAGATTAATCAAAAAAAGCCAAAGAATAACCTTTCGAAAAAAGTCATGAAGAGAGGACAAAAAGCTTTGATCTGAACAACTGTTACATGTGTCCTCAAAGTGACTCGATAATGCTTGACAAGGTAATTCTCCAAGTCTGACCCCTGGGTATAATGCCTCCAGCAGATACAGGGTTCTCCCTTTTGTAAGGTGTGTGTGTGTGTGTGTGTGTGTGTGTGTGTGTGTGTGTGTGTGTGTTCACAGAAGCTAGAGAAAGATGTCAGGTATGCTGTGCTATCACTGCTCACATAATCACTTGAAATATTCTGTCACTGAAACAGTCTGGGGCAACCAGCAACCCTCAGTGATCCTTCTGTCTCCACTCACTCCAAAACATACACTGGTGGGACTATAGTCGCATGTGTCTATGTCCAGCTTTTTCAGTGTTGAGTAATAGTGATTTGAACTCAGGTCCTCATGCTTGCACAGCAAGCGTTCTTACCCATTTAATCACATCCTAAGCTCCTCTAGATTCTCTTATATCACCTTCTTCACTCTAGTGATATATTCTTTGTATTCTGTTAAATAAATCTTGCCTGAAGACAAGAGGCAAAGCTAAAGCCACTAGAGGTCAGGCAATGGTGACACAAATTTAATCCCAGTATAAAAGAGACAGAGGAAGATGGATCTCTTTGAGTTAAAGGCTACCCTGGGCTACAGAAGATCAGTGCAGAAACAGATCCAGGTGGTGATGGCATTCACCTTTAATCCCAGCACTAGAGGGAATACAAAAGGGGAGGAGAGAGAGGCTTAGTCTACTTAGTTTGTAGTTGCCCAGCCTTGGTAGAAGTAAGACTTCTCTAGTGGCTTGACTTCTTTGATTTTCCAGTTTTTGGGGGTTGAACCCCAATTTCTGTCTCTGGATTTTTATTATTCATGCTACACTCCACAGTTAAGAAACAAATGGGATAGGAGGAGGCCCTCAGCCTCCAAAGACAATGGCCAATTCCCGAAGAAAGAGAAAGTAGAGTTCACAAAGGGCTACCCCATTACCATTATATAAAAAAGAATGGTC
Source organism: Microtus ochrogaster (assembly GCF_000317375.1). Taxonomy (NCBI): domain Eukaryota; kingdom Metazoa; phylum Chordata; class Mammalia; order Rodentia; family Cricetidae; genus Microtus; species Microtus ochrogaster. The sequence continues at coordinate 373,208 of NW_004949214.1, read as the reverse complement.
CCTTGTTACAGGACCTAGACACCATTTTATGTGATCAAATTTTCTTCTTGTAGGAAGACAGAAGCCATGACAAGCAAGATAAATATACTTTCTATATGGTTTCTGTTCGTTTAGAATGGGGAAAGTGTTAACAATATACAGAACTCCTTAGTGATTCATTTTTCTCTTTAAAGAACATCAAAGGCAAACATGTAACAAGAAGAACACTGGCATTCTGATAACCATAACTAACTCCAATTCCATCTGCAGCCAAGTGGGACCTCACTTTTCCCTTTTTACTTTGACTGTTGGAATCTGTCCTTGCCAGGCCCTTCAAATAATTCCATTAGTGGTCAGTTCTGTGTATAGATAACCAGATAACTGACTCCCTTGCATCGGTTTAAAAAATTGATCACTTTGGGACTCTGGGATCCCTTTATCCTGACACACTACAACAGCCTACCTACAAGCCATTGATACGTTTCAATGTGGGTTCAACCATTGACATAAGCCTTAAGGATACAGGCTACTGTTTTCTATACAAAACCAGTTGTACCTAGCACCATTAAATGGTGGGGCCGCACAGTGGTGGCTGTCTGCCATCATCAGGTTATCAGTGTTTCAGATTTCCAGTCTTCTAGTACTTTCCTGAATCTAAGACTCTTAGATCTTTTCTTTAAAAGGCAATCTCAGGCCATCAAGATGGCTCAATGTATGAAGGTGCCTGCTGCCCAAACTGTTGATCTCTGACCCACATGATAGAAAGCAAGAATCAATTCCTGCAGGTTGCTCTTTGACTTCTACATGTGTGTGGTTCTTTCCTAAAAACAAATACATGTTTGAAACAAAAATGAAATAAAATAAAACACCAAAATATTTGAGATTCTTAACCAAGTAGGCTTCATGGCTGCAACAAGCCCTAGGTAGTTTTATTAGGTGGTTTCACCACTTCTAGATCCCATAGCCCCTTTCTTCTTTTCCATTCTGTTCATCCCAATTACAGACCTTTATGTGCCAGATTAGGTATTGTCTTGGGCATATTAACCATTACTGTTGATATTAATGGCTGCCCCCTATCACCGACATTTTTTTGATACGATGTTACCACCTGATCTCTGATCCCCTGTGAAAGCTGCTCCCTCCCTGCCACCAATGCACTGTGAACCTTTTATGTACTGAAATTCTGTGATCCCATGACCCATCAGCAACTCTAATCAGCCGTCCTCCCCCAAACTCTGGCCAGGCCACTAAGCAGCTCTGAAGCAACTCTAAAAGAAAAGAAATTTTCATCTTTTGTCAGTGAGTCTAACTTGCTAATTTGTGTGTGTGTGCATAGGCAGTGGGATGCTATTCTGGAAGGGATCGTGATGAACTCAAAGCAAGATCGTTATTGCTTCTAAGCAGGGCCTGGAAGAGTTAATCATAGCATGCCTTTGCTACAGTTTGTCAGAACACTTGTGTAGAGAATTCCAAATTTTAGTGAATAGGCTCAGACCGTATGGAGTTTGACACGTAATGACCCATGCCATTTTACATAGCTAGCCAGTTCCAAGAGAAAATAATTCACACTATATAACCATACATATATGAGCAGTACACAAGTGCCCTACATAAGAAGATCAAACCACTTTCTTCCCCACTTTTACTCAGCATAAACCCGTAGGCCGTGAGATGACATCACTCCCATTCTGAGTGGAACTTCTCTCTTCTATGGAAACATTCTGGAAGACATATCCAGAAGTGTTACCCCCTAGATGATTCTAAATACAATCAAGTTGACAATAAAACTAATTATCACACACCATTAGCATGGAATTCCTTTCAGAAATTTTAACTCTTTGGGGTCAATTTTTTTCTCGAGTTAAGTTTTAAGAGTCTTTGTTACACTGTCACAGTTCCAGAACTAGTCATGACACTAAAGAAAAATTCCATTTCAGTTAAGTAGCCAGCAATCATTTCTATACTCTGTCTTTATGAATTTGACTATTCTGAATAATTAAGATAAATAGAATCATAATATGTGACGCTGTGTGCCTGACATAGCATAAAACTTAATATTTACTTTTTAGTTTATTAGCATAAACTGGAAGCCATAATCTATATGCAGAGCATATGATGCACACCCATGCAGGCCCTGTGCATGGCACCCCAGTCTTTGTGAGTTCATAGTTCCCCCATCCCATTGACTTAGATGGCCTTGTTTTCTTGGTGTCCTCCATCCCCTCTGGATCTTAAAGTACTTCCACTTCCTCTTCTGCAGGGTGCCCTGAGTCCTGAGGGAGGGATTTGATGGAGATGTTGCACTTACAGTTGATTGTTCCAAGGTTTCACTCTGCATATTGTCTGGGTATGGATCTCTGTTTTGTTTCCATCTGCTGCAGGAGGAAGCTTCTTTGATGATGGCTAAGCAAGGCATTCGTTTATGAGTATAGCAGAATGTCATTAGGAGTCATTTTATAGCTACATTTTTAAAAGAACAATAGTATTTGGTTTTACCCTAGGTCACTGTGTTAGCTATCCTTAGGTTCTTAGGTCACTTAAGCAGCACCCGGATATGGGTTCCATCTGGTGGAATAGGCTTTAAGTCAAATCAGATATAGCTTGGTTACTCCCACAAGCTTTGTGCCAACATTACACTGGTATATCTTGCAGGCAGGACAGTATTACAGATAGCAGTGTTCATAGCTGGGCTGGTGTTTCTCCCTTGTCAGAATACAGAGTACCAAAGATGCTAATGCATAGAGTTGATGGCTCTATTATCATTGATTTAGAAGCTAGTATCTACATATAAGTGAATAAATTCCATATTTGTTTTTCTGCATCTGAGGTACCCCACTCAGGATGACTTTTTTCTACTATTATCCATTTACCTGTAAATTAATGATTTTATTTTTAATGGTTGGAAAATATTCCATTATATAAATGTACTATATTTTCTTTATCCATTATTCTCTTGAAGGACATATAGGTTGTGTCCATTTTTTTACTATTATGAATAGAGTAGCAATGAACACGACTGAGGAAGTGTCTCTGTAGCAGGATGGATGTATGTGTAGCTGGATCTTGATGTTGAAACTTATCAATGAGCAGTAGTGATTCTTGTTATTCTGTTGTTGTGGTGGGTGGGTGGGGGTTTCCCCTCTTCTGATTTGGTTTGGGATTATTTATTTCTTGTGTTTTCTTGAGTGTGATTATCCTCTTTAGGTTAAAGTTTTCCTTCTAGCACCTTCTTAGAGGTAATATTTGTAGCTGGATAGTGCTTGAATTTGGTTTTATCATGGAATGTCTTATTTTCTCCGTCTATTTGGATTGAAGGTTTTGTTGAGTATAGTAGTTTGGGAAGTTAAGTGTTATTCTAATAGGTCTGCCTTTATATGTTACTAGGTCTTTTCCCCTTGCAGAATTTAATATCGATTATTTGCTCTATATAAGTAGTATTTTGATTATTATGTGCCAAGGGTTATTTCTTTTCTGGTCCAGTGTTTTTGATGTTCTGTATGTTTCTTGTACTTTAATAGGTGTCTCCTTCTATAGATTAGGAAATTTTTCTTCTATGATTTTGTTGAAAATATTTTCTGTGTCTTTGACCTGGGTTTCTTCTTCCTCCTCTATTCCTATTATTGTTAGATTTGGACTTTTCATAGTGTCTCAGATTTCCTGGATGTTTTGTGCCAGTATCATTCTTTAAATTTAACATTTTAATAGACCGATGTATCTATTTCTTTTATAATCTCTTCAATGTCTCAGATTCTCTTCCATTTCTTGTATTCTGTTGGTGAGGCTTGCCTCTGAGGTTCCTATTTAATTTCCTAAGTTTTCACTTCCAGGTTTCCCTCAGTTTGGGTTTTCTTTATAGATTTTATTCCCACTTTGAAGTCTTGAACTATTTTAGTCCACTTCCTTCCAATGTTTACATGTGTTTTCATAGATTTCTTTAAAGGATTTACTCATTTCCACTTTAAGGACCTCTATCATCTTCTAAAGGCTATTTTAAGGTCCTTATCTTATGCTTCAGCTATGTTGCACTTCCCAGGGCCTACTGTATGGTAGTGTTGCTGGACTCTAGTGGAGACACATTGTCTTGGGTGTTATTGCTTACGTCTTTATGCTGGCATCTAGGCACCTAGGTTTGGGATGATTTTAATTCTAGGTGCTGATCTCTGGTCTTGTGTTTGTTGGGTGGGTGTTTTGTTCTTTGGTTTCTGTTCTCCTCTTTGGTTCTTGGAAGTGTGTGGTAGCTGTGTGTTGCCTATTAAGGAATGTTTCTCATGCCCTGCCAGATGTGACCACTAGGGTTTATGGATAGAATGTGTTTCTAGGTATTAGGAACTGACACTTAGGGATGGAGATGGGCTCTGGGGGAGGGGACTGAGGGGGGTCTATCTGAGAGAGACAAGTAGGGTGTGCCACCAGGATCTGCTTAGTCCCCTAGAAATTGGGTCAGAGAGTGAAGAGAGGCCACAACAGGTAGTCTGCTACAGAGTTGATGATGAGACTGGGTGACTAAATTTGGAGGAGAGGAGAGAAAATGAAGATTTGAAGTTGACCTACTTGCTTCAGTGAACTACTTGCTTCTCTGGCAGGCTTGGCTGGTGGGTTCCAGGGTAGGCTTGCTGGAGATGGGGGCTGAGATAACAGGATGAGTGGAGAGGAGGTATGTTGGAGGAGATGTGCATGATCTCTGGACATGGGGAAAGAGAGGAGGGGGAGGCTGCAGCAGGTCATCTGCCTCAGAGCTGAGAGTAAGACTGGGGGATTATATTTGGAGGAGGGGAGGGAGAGGCAAAGATCTGCGGTTAGCCTACCTGCTTCATGGCCCAAGTCCAGACACTTTAGTACACTGTTAATAGATCTAAAAACAACTACAATCATTTTGATATTCAAATGAGCAACAATTATTAACGTCTAGTAATCAACCTATCTGAAAACATAATTACACTTGGCAAATTTTTCACATAGAAATACTCTTACATGTCTTTAAAATATGAGTTATCAGATGTTAATTGAGCATAAATTTCATTGATAATAATGCAAAACAAATACAGAACACCTGGAAACTTGATAAATAGACCACACAACATCCACACAATGGAATACTGTCATATTTTCTAAAAAAATTGTATGTAATAAAACAGAAAATTATCAACTGCTGTGCGACAATGGTCTTATACCCTGTAAAGTTTTGTCAGTTGTACTGGCTTAATAAAATGCTGATTGACCAGTAGCCAGGCAGGAAGTATAGGCAAGGCGACCAGAACAGGAGAATTGTGGGAAGAGGGAAGGTTCAGTGTGCCGTCGTTATCCAGATGAAGAGAAAGCAAGATGAGAATGCCTCACTGATAAAGGTACCAAGTCAAGTGGATAGCACAGAAAAGAATTACAGGCTAATTTAAGAAGTCTAAGCTACTAGGCCAAGCAGTTTACAATTAATGTAGATCTCTGTGTGTTTCTTTGGAACTGAAGGGCTGCGGGACTAGAAACCTCTGTCAACAATAAATTATAAACTTAAATGAAAAATTATTTATGAAGATAGATAGATAGATAGATAGATAGATAGATAGATAGATAGATAGATAGATAGATAGATAGATAGATAGGGTCATATATACCCTATAGGTTAAGCTGGATGTTGGGCTAAGTCCTTTTCCAGTTAGAATGTATGTGGTGGGTCACGGATGTGGATGGCAAACTAGACATGATTCATCTTTCAGCTTGACTTCCAGTAAGATCCAATATCCACTTGAGTCATGGCAAACTTTATATCCTTATTATATTCATGTCAGTGACATCCCAATCGAAAGTTTTGTATATATCCATAAATACTATTTTTTTAAAAAAAAAAACTTAGCTGCATACCTTTACTATTTAAGCATGACACACCTGCAGGGAATTGGATTTCACACAGAGTCAATCAGGTTTCCTGAGTTGAGGAGGAAGAGATAAGATCTTAATGGGATAAATGTATATGGAGTTTACAAGAAACAGGAGAGTGATACCAGAGGGAAACGCTAGGGACATGCAGAAAGATCCCTATAGGGATTCAAGCAAAGCATTGATAGTGACTCATTTGTGAGAAACATTATGAAAGTCAAGGAAGAAATGATATTAACAATCACAGATCCTTTATCTACCAATAAAAGTTCAAAATTCACAGTTCAAAATTCACATGAATAATGCTCAAGAAATCTACAGTCAGATTACAAGCACACAGACATTTGGGGTAAACGATTATAGGTAGAGAACTAAATGAAACACCTAAAGCCCTTAGAAAAAGCTGTGAAGAGACCTCTTTGGAAAATTAAATCATTTGAAAACATTTCATTTTAACCGGCACATAAAAATTATACATATTAATAAAAGGAAACTAAGGAAACTAAGGCTTATAAAGACTGAAAAAGAAATACCCACAAACCCAGTCAAATGGAGGTGAGAAGACTTTAGGCCGCCACTCCATGCTGAGTGCAAGCTTTAAGATATGGTCTGCTATAATTAGCGAAAAGCCTTTACCAGCATAAAAACAAGTTTGCAAAGACTGAGATTAGCAGCTGTTTTCTCAAGTGGTCGATTTCCAACCACGATATCCACAAAGCATGCAAGTCAGGAAGAAAATACCAATAATAGGGCATTGAGTGAATCAACTCCCTTTCAAAGGCCTGGACTTCTTCCCAGAGTGAAAGCAGAGAGTTTTCCTAGCCTTCCCAGAATGTTATGGAGATCCATGAGACACACCTGTGCACAGATGGGTTCTAGGTAGGAAAGGAAGGAGTTTGCATAAAGCCCAAACAGTTGTGTTTCAGATATTTATTTATGAATTGTATGAGCACGAGTGTTTTTGCATGCATATCTACATAAAACACAATGTGTGTGCATGCAGAAAAGGGTATCTGAGCTGTGCGGTGGTGGCTCATGCCTTTAATTCCAGCATTTGGGAGGCAGATGCAGGCGGATCTCTGTGAGTTCGAGACCAACCTGGTGTACAAGAGCTAGTTCCAGGACAGGCACCAAAGCTACAGAGAAACCTTGTCTCAAAAAATCAAAAAAGAAAGAAAGAGAGAGAGAGAGAGAGAGAGAGAGAGAGAGAGAGAGAGAGAGAGAGAGAGGAAAAAAGAAAAGAAAAGAAAAGAAAAGAAAAGAAAAGAAAAGAAAAGAAAAGAAAAGAAAAGAAAAATGGTATCTTATCCCTGGAATTGGAATTGAAAGCAGTTGTAAGCTGCCTTCAAAGTGCATGGGATGTTTGGGACCAAACCCAGGTCTTTTGAAAGAGCAGTCAGTTCCCTTAACTGCTAAAGCATCTCCACCTGTCCCCCAAAGTTACTTTTAGTATGGATAGACAGTTTTACCTGGGCTCATTGGCACATACCTACAGTCCTAACACTGAGAAAGAAAATGGAGGACTATGGGTTCAAAGTTAGCCAGGGCTAAAAACAGAGATTCTAGCTCAAATTTTAAGATGTAAATTGCAGCTAAATACTTACTTGAATTTGTTGATAGAAAGAAAGAAATGAGTTCTATTGAATGCAAGACACATCAATAGCTAATGTATTATTTATTTAAGTCAATTGATGCATAGAAACAAAATGACAGTACATTTTCTTCCAGGAAACTGATGAACATCACAAGTATCCTATACTTGATACTTGTTTCCCCTGAGCGTCATCCTTCAGATGGTCTCCCAGACTGCAAGAAGGAAATTGGAATCTGACCATTTCATCACTTAAAGATAACCGAGTTGATTAAATTTTTCCTTTACCTCAGGTTATTTTCAATCACGTCCCATCAAGAAGTTTGAGGATCAATAGACAGTTTAATGGGTAAAGGTGTCTAACACCAAATTCAAGGATCTGCATTCCAGCCTGATCCTTCAAAACCACATAGTAGAAAGAGAGAACTGATTCTCTCAATCTGTTTACTGACTTCCACATGTGTGCTGTGCCAGGCACACACACAGAGACACACAGACACACAGACACACAGACACACACACAACTTTAATAATTAAAATTTTAAAGTTCTTTGCAATTATAAGGAAAAGTTAATAAGGATATGGTAGCAAAGATCCTTTTATTTAGGTATCTAGCCAAGATGCCCACCAATAGGTGAACAGATAAATAAAACGTGCTTCACACATGATGGCATTTGATTTAGTTTTAAACAAAAATGAAACAGAGGCATTTGCAGGGAAATGGATATAACTGGAGACTTTTATGCTAAATAAAATATTACAGACTCATAAAAGCAAATACTTTGTATTCTCTCATATGGAGACTCTAGATTTGAGTGTGTGTATGTTTGTTTATAAGCCACAAAACTAAAAAGAAGTTGGGGGAAGAAAAGATATGCTGATATGGCATATAGAGTATGAAAATAAAACAAAGGGAAAGACTATTTTGGTGGGAGAAGCAGACTAAAAAGAGGCAGGCAAGAAAAATGGGAAGGGTACTGGGTGAAACAATGAAGAAGAACAAAGTATGATATTTATGCATGAAAATGCCACAATGAAGCCCACTGCTTTGTGTACTAAAGTTAAAAATAAAATATAAACTTTTGTTTTTAAAAATTTCTTCCATTTGGGCTGTTATGTCCAATTTCAACAGAACTACCAGATGGATTTTTTTTTTTTTGCTTGTAAAGGGATCATCCAATTTCTATCAAATTGTTTGAATTCAACAAATGACTATTCCCATCTCTGTGCTGAAATTAACCAGCAAATAAAAAGGCACTGAAACATAGAAAGAAAATAAAATGTTTCCGAGTCACAAAAATTAAGATGTAAAAGTTAGATTACCAATTGCAGCTGTTTGATCTTGGTCAAATACCTCTATTTTAGAAATAATTTCTTTAGGTAATACAGATAAAAATTCTTTTCTTATATGTTGAGAACACAATCATTGGTGAAATGGAACAATGCTATATGAAAATCCTAGTGTTATCACTGTCTACTAATATTGTATAAACCTATGGAATTTATTTAGTCCTCTCTCAATCTATCAAGTATACAATAAGATTTACAACAGGCATTTTAAATAACTTGTTCTTATTTTTTGATGAGCTGTATGGGCTTGTGTCCATATGAGGGTTATACACTTGAGTGCAGGTACCCACAGGAAGAGGGTATTGGATGCTCTAGAGCTGGAGTTACAGGTGGTTGTGAGCCACATGACCTGGGTGTTGGGAAATGAATTCCTCTTCTCAGTAAAGGCAGTATAAGCAAGCACACACTATTAACTGTTGATCTATCTCTTAGTCCCATACTGTTACCACTCTAGTTGGTAGCATGAACCTGGGAGGGTGGAACCTAAAAAACAAGGGAAATTAGAGTCTCATGCAATAGCCAGTTTTATTCAGGGCATCAGACAATTTATATTCTGAGGGTATTCTGAGGGTTAAACAAGGTCACATGTGTTTAGGCTGTACAGAGTCATGAGGACAACCTGTGCTTAGAGACATAGTCCGAATACTAATATATTGTAGGTGATTTAGGACCCAGGGTAGCTAGATAGATAGATAGATAGTCATGAGGACAACCTGTGCTTAGAGACATAGTCCGAATACTAATATATTGTAGGTGATTTAGGACCCAGGGTAGCTTGGTACACACCTGCTAAGACAGGCTCTATAGACACCAACCGGAAAGTAGGCCTGAATATCAGTAGTTTTCCCTAAGGCACTGGCTTTGTGGGAGCCTAGGCAGTTTGGATGCTCAACTTGCTAGACCTGGATGGAGGTGGGGGTTCCTTGGACTTCCCACAGGACAGGGAACCCTGATTGCTTTTTGGGCTGAGGAGAGGGGGGGGGAGACTTAATTGGGGGAGGGGGGGGAAAATGGGAGGCGGTGGCGGGGAAGAGACAGAAATCTTTAATAAATAAATAAATTTAAAAAAAGAAAGACCACAAACTGAGACCACCCAGGAACCACCCAGTAACAGACCATCCAAAGAAAATTCCAAATGTTTCAACTTTTGTAGATAGGATCACTGATGTCCCATAGCACAGCACACACCCCTAGACAAATGTCAGCCTGAACCTTAGAAATCCCTCACCCCTATTATAAAAACCCACCCGAACTATACTTGAGGCTCTCTGATAGTGCCAATATGTTGGACACACAGAGAATCCAAGTTCAAACTTGAATGAGAACAAAGGTTCTTTGTTTTTACATACAGGACTCGGTCTCCTAGTTAGTTTTTGGGGGGACTCCGTGGATCTGGCCATAACAGATGATGAGTAATCTGAAGTAAACCCACTTCCATTTATGACAACTGGAAGGGGCATTAAAGCACTTTCCAGGACAACCCATGGTATGGTGGAACAGAGGTTACAAGACTCTTGTCTTCTTTACTTGTTTTCTCACAAGCTCTTAGAAATCTCACACAGCTTTATTAATGGACCAAAAAACTTAAACTGTATATTGGATAGTTTTTAGAGTCAAGAAGAGAAAAATCTCATAAATTATATATGATCTTCAATATCATCTTCGTTTTGCAAAATGTTTTAAATGATATAATTATAGAAATGGATAAAAAAATCACCCACAATTATCTGTCTGTCTGTCTACCTTTCTTTCTTCAAGTTACAGAGAGTAAGATTCTACTTGCAATGGTCTCTCCTGTTCCTTTAAGATACAAGCCCCGTCCACACACACATCACTGCCCTGACCACTAAGGCAAGTGGATTTTCCTTCTGCTTCTAGCCTGAGCTCCTTCCTTTCCTTCTCTCTTTGGAAGAAGGGGCTGCTGCTGTGGCTCCTCTCCTCTTCCCCCTCTCTGTTTCTCTGTCTCTCTGTCCCTCTCTCCACTCTGCTCTTCCCCCTTCTCCCCTTCCCTCTTTTCCTCCCCCCCCCATAACCCACTAAATAAATACCCAGTTTTTCTGCATGGTGTGTCTATCTGTCTCTGTCTCTCATCCGCTGCATGGGCTCCCTGTCTGGGACCAGCTGCCTTTGTGGACTGCCATGGTCTCATGGCCTGCTGCTGCCACTCAGGGAACAACACTGTTTTATTTAAACCATCACACAACTAAAGAAGAAAGTAAACGGCTAGATATGTACTGCTACAAACCACAACATTATACTCTGCCATCTTTTCACGAGCGACTTATCAGAACCAAGGAATCTGGAAAAGGCTAAACCAAAAGGCAAGGCTTTAGCATTATTGCTTTGTGAATAAAGTGGCTGTCCTTTGCTGTAGACTTTTCGCTGTAGCTGAACTCCCTTTCTGTTACATATTTAGGGATTAACTTCCTAGTTCAGAACACTTTCCCACTGCCAGGCCTTGTTCCTCTCCCCTAGGTAAGTGAAAAGATCTGCCTTCCTGCAGTTATCTTTATCAGCAGGCATTTGGTCAGAGTTTAGGACCCAGGCAAAGAGCATCCCATCTAAGATATTCGCAGACCTGCAAGGACATAGAATTACTATCTGCCCAAGCTGCTTCTCTGGTTTTACTCCACAACACCCACAATCAGAATGGATGATAACAGCATAGGCCAGAACTGATAATTTAAAAGCCTGATCTCTTCTTCTCTTAGAGCAGTAAGTCTAACTCCAGACCTATGTCCATAAAAATTACAGTGTCCAGTGTATTGCTATATGATCAAGAGCCATCAGCTTCCCCTAGGTTGCCTGTTTACCTCACAGCCTCTATGCACCCTGGGAGAAAAGTAGTGGCGTGCTGATTTAAACATTCTATGCCCTATTCATGATTTTACTAAAAATAAGCTCTTTTTTAAAATATTTATTTATTTATTTATTTATTTATTTATTTATTTATTTATTATGTACAATATTCTGTCTGTGTGTATGCCTGCAGGCCAGAAGAGGGCACTAGATCTCATTACAGATGGTTGTGAGCCACCATGTGGTTGCTGGGAATTGAACTCAGGACCTTTGGAAGAGCAGACAATGCTCTTAACCTCTGAGCCATCTCTCCAGCCCCTAAAAATAAGCTCTTTAGTTCTTTACTGACACCTAAAAATGTAGCATAGTGCACTAACCTTCCCCTCTAAAATTCCCTGATGACACAACTCCTTTCTTAACTAACTTTTCCCATTAAGAAGTTCACTGGACATTTGATAGCCAACCCCATGGATCTGTGTGTGTGTGTGTGTGTGTGTGAAAACTCTTTTAGCTATTTGCGGCATCTTTAATTCAACCCTGAAAGGGAGTCTTAAAGGTTAGAGCTTTTGAAGCTCCCTTAAATGTACCTTGGTAGCAGAATGTTTGCCTAAATATTCATGACCTTAGGTTTAATGTCAAGAACAAATAGAATTATTGATGACCGTTTAACTGTATGACATATAGTAACAGTTATCAGCATTGTAATCTGCTGGCGTGGCCTGTCACCAGGGTACCCTGTCCCTCAAAGAGACAAGCCCTGCCCACTCCCAAGCTCCTCCTTCCTGCTGGGAAGCAGTTCTCCCACCTCCTCTCTATCTCTCCCTCTCCCTCTGTCCATCCCTCTTCTGAAGAGGCAGCTTCTGCCTCTCTCTCTTCCCTTTCTTCTTCTTTCTTGTCTTCAGTTTCCCCCTTTTCTCTCCCTTCTCCCCTTCCATAACCCTTACTCTTAGGCCATTTCCAATATCCACTAAATAAATGCTATACCCAAGCTCTCTCTGCATGGCATATCTGTCTGTCTCCCACCTGCCAGAAGACCCACACAGCCTCGGGTCACCTGCAGCCCCTCGTGGGACCAGCCTTGGGTCACCCCCATCATGAATGATAACAATCAGAAACTTCAGTCAGAAACATAGTAACTTCCATCACAAACTGTCAGAAGCAGTATGATGAAGAGGCAGTTGGATTTGTTTTGTCCTAAGGCAAGCTACAAAGGCAGAATCATTAAAACCAATAGACGATGAGACAGAATATAAAGCTTAAGGAGACTAAAATGTTTGTTTTTATTTAGAAAAATGGTTCTTTATGGCTTTGACCATATCACCTATTCTCTTTGAGGCTCAGTTCTTTATCTTTTGAAACAAATACTTTTAAATGCTTATAATAATGAAAGTTACATTTTCCTTTACTGAGTAAAGGCAGATTCTTTTTCTTAATGATATTATTATTGGTGTGTGTTTGTGTGATGTGATAAGATGTGTGTGTAACTGGGGACACGTGTGCCAGGTATGTGAGTACAGGCCACAGGGAAACTTTTAGGGGTCAGTTATGTCCTTTCCCAGTAGGTTCCAGAGATTCAACTTCGGTCACCAGGCTTTCATGAAAACTGTTTTCATGCGTTCAGTCATCTAGCCAACTTAAAAAGGTACTTTTAAAATTATATTTCTTAATTCTTTTCTTTGATAATTTCTATAATAAATTCTAGCTTCTCTTCCCTCACATCCTCTCTCCTAACCCTCATCAATTCCCCTCTCTTCCCCATAAGTGTCATTCACATTGATGTCATTCATTTTTGTCACTGACTGGGTTTAAGCAGAACTGTCTGTGTGAATCTCGGTTCGGAACTGTCCACTAGAGCTTAATGGAAATATCTGTGAGTATCCAACTGAAGACAATACTGCTGTTCTTCCAGAATCAAGCCAGTAGCCAGTAGTTCAACAGGGTGAAATGCCAGCCCCATGAGCCCCTCCCTGACAATGCGTGATTGATTACTGACAGTCCCATTTTTATGGTTGCGTCATGCCCAGAAGATACCATTTCCTACCCCCTTTTTCTGTCTTCTGGATATTACATTTTTGTTCCCTCTTCCGTACTGTTCTCTGAGCATTAGAGGAGGTGATGCGAGCGAGTATCTCATTTCAGGCTGAGCCTTCACCTATTACTCACTCTCATCAAGTTGCGCAGTCGTGAGACTGTAGTCACTGCCGTTCTGATTAAGGCTGACAATAGCATTTGTCTCTGGGTATAAACATAGCTGCTTAGAAGGTAATTTGAGGCATGACAATTTAGCTTTACAACAATAATGAGATCCCCCCCATCCAAGCCAAAGCCCTCCTCAACTACGGAATTTTGTTGAGTTTTATAGTACCAGGAATGAATTCTCTCCCGTGGAGCAGGTCTCAAATTCAATCAGAGACCAGTTGGTTAATGTCTTTGTGGTTGTGTCACTATTGTGTTCATGGGCACATCCTTCCCTGCAGGTTGGCACTGACATTTCTGTGGCTCACAGCGGATTAAGACCATTGGTGCCTTTGCTCCTAGTGGCCTGAACAGAGCCTTCTGTCACTGTGAAAGCTAACCAGTAGGGAGGACATTTCCAGGCGGTTCCAGCTGGATTTCTCTGTCTTGCCACAGAGGTGTACGATGTCTTTAGCTATAGGGTCTTATCAGCTTGTTCTGGTTGGCAACCAAGAGAAAACATAGAAAGCCGAAATTGTTTTGAGAGCCTGTGGAGCCTTTCCTCAGCAGCAGCTCAGAAGCAAGTATCCCACACCCTGTACCGGGAGTTTTGTTTAATAAACTTGGAGTTTAGGAACTATGTAGCCTTTTTGTTTTCTAAAATACAATTGGAAATTTTGTTTTTCTTTTTTCTCGAGTCTTTGGGAGTTACACACCACGCACCCAGGCCACTCTCATTTCCCAGGCCTTCCATATCCACCCCGGGCCCTTGAACCTTCCCCACCAAAAAGATGAATTGAAAATTTTTATTTTAATGTTCATTTTGTGTTATCTATATACCCACTAGAGCATGGTCAAATTCTCAATGGCTTGCTCCTTAAATAGAACTGAATTCTTCCCCTCCCGAGCCACCTCCAGAAGCCATCCATTGAGAGAGCTAACTTCAGCAACCTTATCACACTTTTTAAGAATTCTTCTCAATGGCTTCCTGTCTAGGCTATTACTTTTCCTTTGGGGGAGGATTAGGGGGATTAGGCGTTGTCACAGAAGCCTGCCATGTCCCTCTTTCTCAACTATGCACCTGGAATCATCAATATCACTACAAAAGTGGCGCCCTTGCTCTTTACAGTCAGCGGGAGCACAGATTGTGGGTTAACGTTTTCTGGTGACAGCGCAGAGCATGAACATGGTTCCCTGACTACGGTACAACCACTGACCCAGCTAAGGCCCTCGGGGACAGCCCAGACCACGGACACCAACATAGCCCCAGGTGGCAGTGCAGGCCATCCACATCAATACGACTCCTGGGGACAGCACAACCTATAGACATTAACATGGCTTCAGGTGGCAATGTGGGCCATGAACATCGACACAGACCCCGGTGCAGCAGGACTTCAGCCCCAGAAATGGCCCTTGAGCAGCAGCACGTATCTGGATATCACCTCACCGTGGGCTCAGACTCAGATGGCAGTGTAGGCCGTTCACAGCAGCCTTGTCCTCACTGCTATCGTGTCTCTGGTTCTGCCGCTCTCTGCTTCGCTTGCACTACTCCACTTCTCTGTCTCTCCCTTCCCACCACCACATGCTCGCCTGTGCTGCGAGGCGATGGGCAGGCAGGTCCTGGGTGTCTTCCACCCACTGGCACCACCTCTTTTTTTTTTTTTTGCTTTTTTGTTTATTAAATTTGTTCTTTGACAATCTCATATACATGTACAATGCATTCTTATCTCTTAACCCTAATGACGAAAGTCTGGGGATTATATTACCTTTTATTAATATAAAAATCCATGCACAATGATTATAAGACAGAATGAGAAATCCGGATTGCATCACCAGCTGCTCTGCTGTTCCTGCTGGGGAACCAGATCTCCACTGCTGCTCTGCAACCTTGATCCCAAAAGACAATGGGGCAGCTCCAACCTTGGCTTGCTGCCAGCTCATTCATCATCCAAGAGAGTGCATGATCCCTTGCCACTGGTTCTTCTTGGGTCACATATCCCAAGAGAAGATCATGCTGTTGGGCCAAGCTGCCTAATACAATTGGCTGTCAGACAATTCCCATATAATGCCAACTCTCTCTTATCTCCCTCTCAGCCCTGGCAACATTCCCCTTCCTCCATCCTTTTTCCACATTCATGTCCTTTGGTTTTGTTTTGGGACCCCTTGAGCCCATGGTCATACACCTGGCCCTAGTTCAACTCATTGGTTAACAAGATACACTTTTCTCTTTTATTCAATTAATGAATTGTATTCTTTGACAATTTTTAGTTTTTCCCTCCCTACCACCACTTGTATTTCTCCCATCCATGTGAGCCCTTTTCTTCTTTATAAATATTGTTCCCACATTCATAACTTTTCTTTGATGCCCCACAGACTTTACTGAAACCATCTGCGTGATCATGGATTTAGAATCATCCTGTAGAGTCTAGTAGGCTCACCAGTGGGTACACAACTGTATATTGTTCCTCTTCCTCTCCCAGGATCTGTGGGGACCCATGCGCACTAACCTTATCCATGTAGGTCGGTCTGACTTGTGAGGCTCTAGTGCCAATAGACACAACTGCTGACAGCTCATGATTGCTATGTCTGTGTCACACGTAGAAGGAGGCATTTCTTGGGCCTCTTCCCATCATTCATCTTCAGCATCTTGCATAGCAATGGGTTTTGGGAACAGTGGTGATTGTTCACTGAAAAGGGGTCTCTTTGATCTGGGATGTGAGTGGCCTTTGTCCATGGAAATGAAAACACCTATTTAGAAAGAAGATTGATGCTTTTAATTTTATCTGAGCAGTATTAAGAAGTCCCGCAGAGCCTAAGACCTCCCTGGTGACAAATTTTGGACTAGATGAATGAAGGCGGATCGGATTAATACAGACAAATTGGTATAAGCTTATACAACTTTAATGTAAATAGCACACTCACGCAACCGGAGTTCCCGCGATGCCCAGAAACAGGAAACAGGAAGGGGCTCCAGGGTCTGTGCCCCCCAATTTATAAACATTTGCCCGAGCCGTCCCACCCCCAAAAGGTGGGCTCTCTCTACAGATGAATAATACCAGGCATGGATTTCGTCTTGTAAAGCAGGCCTCACATCTAATCAGGGAGCACTTTGATTACCCTCTAATAATCATGACTCTATTGTACCAGTGAGCCACCTCTTACCTGGAAGGTCAGCATTGTAACTCAGAGAGTTCATCAGTGGCTAAGACCACTGATTCTTTTTCTTTTTCAAAGACTGCATAGCCCTAGTACTATGAAAACTAGGGCGGAAGCTCTATCCCAGTTCCAGCTTTGTTTTTCTGTGTCTTGCATTCAAGATACGGTGTCTTTAGCAATAGGAACTTATCAGCTTGTTCTGGTGGGTAGTCAAGAGCAACTAACCTTTATCATCTTGGAAGATGAAAGCTGCCTGTTCTTTCTCATTTGTGGATCCGAGCTTCAAATCTTTAGAATCGTGTGTTTAACATGGAGTATCTGTAAAGGCCAGATACTTTCTTGTTGTAAGGGGACTACTGCATGCAGTGATCCACAGCTAAACACTGGGCTGAGCTGTTGGAGCTTAGTTGAAGAGAGGGAGGAGGGACCATATGAGCAAGAGGGCTAGGGACAAGATCATGATGAGGAAAACCACAGAGATTACCCTACCTAGTGGGAGCTCAGGGACTCTGAACGGGACATCTGGGGATCCTACATGGGACCTAACTAAGGCCTCTGAATGCAGGTGACAGTTATGTGGCTTGATCTGTTGGGAGGGCCCCTGGTAGTGGGGCAAGGACTTATCCTGGTTGCATGAACTGGCTTTTTGGAGCCCATTCCCTATGGTGGGATACATGCTCAGCTTTGATACGGGGGGGGGGGTCTGCCTCAACTTGGTATGTCAGATTTTGTTAATTCCCCAAGGGAGGCCTTACCCCCTCTGAGGAGTAGATGGGGGGTGGAATGGTGAAAGGTAAGGGGGCGGGAGAAGGGGAGAGGTGGAACTAGGTTTCATATGTAAAATGAAAAAACTTAAGAAAAAAAGAAAGGGACTACTGAGGCTAGAGAGACCTTAAGGGAGAGGGATATCAGAACATACGTGACATACATGGTAGTGGGAGGGAATTCCGAGGGTGGAAATGCTTGAGCAGGGATGTGGGTAAAGGAATAGGGGAGGCATTTGGGAGGGTTAACCTAATTAAAGTTTTATGAAAAACACATATGGAAATGTACTACTCTGTAAACTAATTTCAAGTGAAGACTGAAGACAGCTTCAGAGATCCAAGAACTGATCTGGCACTCACATCCAGTCCTTCTTGGCATTCTTTTGATTAATATCTGTTTACAAAACATTAACATCAGAGAAGGTTGCTCTGTTTGTGATATATCAAGATTAAAAACAAGGCTACTCTGTAATCATTTATGAACATGCAAAACATTGTCCCAATCACAAATCTGACAAAGTTTTCCATTCTAACTAATAGCAGTAATGTTTGCTTATCAACTTTAGTCTTAGTTCAGTCTTTCCTGCTTCTAAAACAAAATTTATTTAGATACTAAGTCGAAGAATTACTCAGGCTTCCTCACACCATTTGGTCTACCACAAAACCTCATTTCCTTAAAACCTTCTCTAAGTCATTTCATATATTCCCAACCCTAAAAACGGGTCCCTTTAAAAAGCATCATATTAAGTTTCCATGATGCATGCTATTCCTGCACGCTTGTTCAGACACAGGCGTGCTCCTGGGGTGCTGCAGCCCCGAAGAACTGCCCTTGTGAGCTTTAGCAAAACAGTTCTACTTTATAAAGAATTTGTCTTGCACGAATACTTTGAAATGGAAAGATGTGAACAAGGATGCTGTCACAGAAAAATCCCATATCACCAAGTGACTGATACAAACTATATGAAAAAGTATCTGTAGCTGCTAAAAAGCATTTTGCATAAAAACTGCAAAATACTGGGGGCTGGAGAGATGGCTCAGAGGTTAAGAGCATTGCCTGCTCTTCCAAAGGTCCTTTGGTCCTGAGTTCAATTCCCAGCAACCACATGGTGGCTCACAACCATCTGTAATGGGGTCTGTTGCCCACTTCTGGCCTGCAGACATACACACAGACAGAACATTGTATACATAATAAATAAATAAATAAATATTTTTAAAAAACTGCAAAAATACTGATGAAAGAAAATAAACCTAAAGAATCAGATAGCAACATTCTGTTCATGAGCCAATGCATTTACTGTTCTTAGATGTCAATTCCTATCAAATTTACTACTGATTAAAACTATACCAAATGAATCATACACATCAATCGAAACTTCTGCATAAATTGATGAGATGAGTCTAAAATCCATATGCGAAGGCAAGAGTAAGAAAGAAACAACTTAGGAAAAGAGCACTAGAAGAATTGCCTTGCTTGATCTCATGACATTGTCAAGCTACAGTAACTGTGGGCTGGGGAAATGAATCAGTGGTTACAGGACTCACTGCTCAAGTATGAGGATCAGGGTTCGGAGCCTCAGAACCCACTTACATGCCAGCAAGGCATAGCACCCCCCCCTGTAATTTCAGTCTTGGAAGGTGGAGGTTGGGATCCCCAGGGCAAGCTTGCTACCAAGAATAGCCTTAACAGCAAATTCTGCTATGCTGCAGAGACCATGACTCAGTGAATAATGTGGAAGAGCAATTGAGGATGAAGCTCAAAACCTACCTTGGGCTTGCTCGTGCACGCACCCCATTGTACATGCACACTGCCCCCCATGCCCGCACATAAACAAACATACATATACAATCTTACATGCCCATAATACAACAATGGAGAAAATAAAATAAAGAACAAAAAGCTACAGTAATTATAAGACATTGTAACACTGAGATTAAGATATACAAGTGGATCAATGGGAGATGGTAGAAATAGACCCAAATATATAGGGTCCAGAAATAGACACTTCCATATATATATGGACAACTGTTCTTTCGGTTACATATTAAATTTATACAGTAACCATAATGTGGGTATTAGTATTCAAAAGTTATCCCTTTTAATTTTTTAGTGCTTACAAAAAGGAGATTCTTAAATAAAATATGAGGACAACTGATTTTTGACAAATACATAAAGGCAGGCCACGTGGAGAAAGAACAACCTTGTCAACACATAATAAAGAAGAACCTTGTCAACACATAGTAATGGAACTTCTGGATGCTGTCCAGACCAAAAAAAAAAAAAACTACTTGCACATGTAACTTGCACTGTACTATAAACATTCAAATTACATCAGTTGTTAAACCTAAAACTATAAAATTTTTAGAGATAGAAATATAAGCTGG
>NW_004949214.1:335022-347058 GCF_000317375.1 Microtus ochrogaster | reverse complement strand
AAAAAAAAAAAAAGAAATATAAGCTGGGTGGTGACAGCGCACACCTTTAATCCCAGCAATCAGCAGACAGAGACAGGCAGATTTCTGTGAGTTCCAGGCCAGCCTGGTCTACAAGAACTAGTTCCAGGACAGGCTCCAAAGCTACAGAGAAACCCTGCCTGGAAAAATCTAAATATATAAATAAAATGAATATTTTTTTTGGCTAGACAAAAATTTATTATATATACAGCAAATCCCAGTCGTAAAATCATTACTAATCAAATATTTATTTTACTATTAAAATAATTATTATTAATAAAACCTAAAAAAATCCATGCAGGTAGGAAGGAGACTTGTTGATAAACAGTGCTCCAGTGGGCGAGGGAGGAGCATGAGAGAACCGAGTGGGGTCAGAAAATGAGTGAAACTTAGTAGAAAAAAATTCAAGAAAGTGCCAAATAACAAAGAAATACTGCTTATCAAAACTTTTGTAAGAGAATAGACTTAGCACAGGCTATGTGAAAATATTTCCAACACATTTCTCTAGCAACATTCTGGTATTCATTATATTTTACAAAAACAAACCTAGAACCTCTTGCAAAACTGGGTGTAGTGGCCCATGCTTGTAAGGCCACTTGGGAACTGAAGCAGGAGGGTTGCTACAAGTTCGAAGTTATTCTAGACTCTAGTACCTTTTAACACTAACACGTTTTTAAACAATGGTTTTAAAAAGACACAAGATTTACAAATACTTAACTGAAGAAATACGGATGGCAAATATACATGAGAAATACCCAGCATCTTTAATTATTAGGCAAATTCATAAAGAAGTATTGGCAAGGGTGGAGAGGAATAACCTTGACATACTGTTTTTGCAGTGTAAACTGGTACCACTCTGGGGAAAGGAAAAGTTAGAACACACTGTATAACCCAATATCCATTCCCATGTCTTAAATCCAGATCCAATAAAAGTATATATCCAAAGAAACACTTGCACATCAATCTGATAGCAGCTTTATTTTCTGTAACTCAACTCAGAACCCAATGCCAATTGACAGCTGGCTGAATAAACCAACTATGGTAGACACAGTGGACTATTACTTGACGTTAAAATCTGATGGACTACTAAGACACACAACATGGATGAAACTAAAATAATTAAATTATGTTGAGTGACAATAAGCCAATACCCCCTCCCAATGAGGAAATGTTCCGTGATTTCTTTTATAGAGAATTAAGACTGTGTTGCTAGAAAGCAAGTCAGTAGTTCCCTCAGGATACGAATAAGGCATTACAATGAGGCATTTTGGTGATGGTTATGGTTCAATATATGTCAAAATGTATCAAATGGTACACTTTATGACGGTATGTGAAGTCTGAACCAAGATTTCCTACAGGTATAGGGAACCATTGGTTTATGTGAATGTTTATTTGCTTTTGAGCAAAGATTTAGATGGCTTGAGAAAAAGGGTGAGTTATACATGGCTTGCATTTCTCTGTATGACAAAACTTTTATAGTATAATGTAGGGAAAGGATTCAAGGCTGGGTCATGAAAATTGTGTACTTTAAATATTCAGTTTAATGTATGTGAATTACATTTCAATAAAGTTATCATAAAAGCATATGGTAGATTTATATACTAATTTGTAAAACTTATTAGTGGAAAAGGCAAATTGAATACTATACTCCAATTTTTGAAATGGATAAATTTGTACACTATGTAAAAATATGAATGGAAGAACACGCTTTATTTTGAAAAGAAAGACAAAATGATTTAATTATTGTGTAGGATATTAACATGGAAAAATGTTCATAATATAGTTGTATGGCAAGAAGTTACAAATAGTACTTAAAGTATGATTTATTTCTTGCCTGAAAATTTCCAAGCAGGTAACTTGATCCCATACATAAGACTTTTCCTCTATTATCTCAGACTAGGGTTTGCAATTCCTACTGTGAGTGTTGGAGAAACCAAGCCTGAGTCTCAAAGTGCTAAGAAGCTTTCTGGAAAATAGACTTCTAGAAAATACTACCTCGAAGATGAAACAGCAACCTCTCTCCTTGTTTTCCTCCCCTATATTGCTAAAGCTGCAGTTCTGGGTATAAATCTCTCTAAATTCCTCAATTTTAGGAAACTGAAATACAGAAAATGGGCATGCCTATCAGAAATTTCTAACCTTTTGTGTAATACATGAATAAATCACAACTCATTTAAAATTATGGCCATGACTTTGCAAGGAAAATAAAAGTAATTTGCTTTCTTAATGCATGCTATGAAACAGTGTATGTCAGTGGTTGTGAACCTGTGGATCATGACCCTCCTGGGGGCTGAATAGCCCTTTCACAGGGGTTGCATATCATATATTCTGCATATCAGATATTTACAGTGCGATTTCTAACAGTAGCAAAATAAGTTGTGAAGTGGCAACCAAATAATTTTATGGTTGGGGTCACCACAACATGAGAAACTGTTTTAAAGGGTCACAGCATTAGGATGATTGCAAAGTACTGGTGTAGAGAATGATTCTGGCTCTTTGAAAAAAGTACACACAGAAAGACAGGATCAAGCTTCACTTTCTTTACAACCCCTACATCTACCTCTTATTCACACAACAAAGTTTTGGATATCAATTTCCCACATACTGCCTGGTAAAGTACATATATCCACCTCAGGTTTTCCTCCTGACATCTAGCCAAGGATGGTCAAATGCCTAGTGGACGTGCACTTGGAGGAAGCTAAAACCTGTTAACCTGGTAGGGAACATTATTCATCACAAAAATCAAACTACTTCCAAACCCAAGCTTGTCTCTGTGCTGTGAAGGTGCTCACTTAAGAAGGGGAATGAGTGTTAAGGTAGTATATGTAGTAAGAAAATCACCTGTGCCACCTGCTAGCTGGGAGGAGCTCGAAAAAAAAGGATTTATTGGTTACAATTCTGACCAGGGAATGTTTAGGATGAGATTAACAAAAGTGTGAGTTAACTGACAGTATCGCCATAAAGGGAATAAACTTGTAAAATATTATGTCAATCTAAGCATCTGACAAGAGTAGACAACTTCCTTTTCATGCCTTTCTCCTTTTGCTTTGAGATGACTGACATAGATGAAACAGTCTAAGAATTTGAAATTTAAATATACTCTAGATTTTGTGTAATTCTGAGCCTCACTGTGTTCTGTAATGAGTGTCTGTCATAGTTGGAATAAGGGGTAATAGAAATCCCTCTTATATTTAATAGCCTGTATTAATCTGCTTCTTGTTCGTAACAGGAGGACACATTTGGAAATAGGTATTTTTATATATGTATGTATATATCATGTATACAAGCACACAAGGTAGGTACCATCAAGTATCTTTATTTTCATACACCTTATTTCTATAACTAGATTACAAGACCAGTAGTTTCTTTTTTGCTATCTAGAGCCACAAATAGATCTAAGCAGATATCAATCATCAAGACACTGTACTTCTGACAGCTGGATCACAATTTTAGCTGTCAGAAAATGTTAAAAATTTGCTAATCTAGGTAAGATAGAAATCAACAAACCTGCTTATCTCAATATTTAATATTCATTTGATATGCCAAAAATGTTTTAGATTTCAGCTAGAACCTGCCACAGGTAATAATTTGAAAAAAGATGTTAAGACAAAATGTGTAAGCAGTTATTACCAAAATAGTTTGCAAAACTCTTTGGGAATGTTTAGCCAATCAGAATTTGGACACTGTTCAGTGTTCTCTTTGGTTTCTGGGTCATTTTACATTCTTTCAATAATGCATTTAACTTCACGGAATATGGCAGTAAGAGTATTGTAACTCATGTGATCAGCTACTACAATTGAGCCCTTTCTAATATGCTCCTTTATGTTAATAAAGATGGCTACAGCACTAACAAGATTTGCTTTCGCCTCTTTTTGGTTAAAGATGAGTTTTAATGCTGCTAATGCCTTCATATTGATCATATCTCTGGCTGCCTTTGGATTTTCAGACATATTCAAAAATACTTTCAAAACAAGATTTCTAGTCTTACGATTTCCCTGGGACAGCAAATGGAAAAGTTCTGAAAAGTAACTCACGACAATGTAGTGATGGACAGACTCGGTAGTCAGCTGCCCTATTATCTTTAATCCAGACTGCTGACCAGGTGAGTTCAAGGGGAAAGACACAGTTTCTTTACACATATGCCTAACATGAAATTCCACTTTGTGTTGTCTGTCATTCCCAGAAGAATTCAGAGTAATAACAGTTTTATTTCTACTCTCAGGGGAAGAAAAACTGAGCAAGCTTTCAATAAGTGTCACCACACCCACTTCATTAATGAATTCCCGGGCAAACGGATGAACTTTATGTATGCCCATTGCTATTTGTGCTATTTTATGAATGAGGGGATCAGTAGTTGACTTGAGTATGTTAACAAGCTTTTCAAATTCTGGAGAATCTAAATAGCACTCCATTTTGCAAGCGCAAGCAAAGGGCTTGATGCCATTAGTTTCTCTGATCTTGATTTGCTGTTTAATTTCATCTAAGGTCTGGATGCAAGGATCAGAACCAAATGGATACTCAGGTATAGGCTGTAGACTTGATCGAGCATTCTTAGTGCAGGCTGTTGTTGAAGTTTCTTCTTCATTTGAGGCCAGAACAATATATGATGAGGGCCTTGCCTCAGAAGAATCCTTAGATATAAAACCTAACACTGCTGGAATTACAGCAGGAGCTTTAGGCCAAATGGTAACCTCAGACCAGTCCTTCGGCCTATTCTTTTCATTAATTTCATCCACTGGTTGAGGTTTAATTATTCTGAACACAGGCTTAGGATCAGGATCAAAACCAGTGTCATCTCCTTCCCAAAACCAGTTCCCAATAACATTCTCTTCCTCCTCCTCCTCTGGCCCTGACTTAGACCTGTGGCTGGTCCTAGGTGCAGGCTCTGACTCCTCTGGACGGCTCTGAGGAACATTGTAAGTTTTATTTTCACACCTAGCAACTGAATTAGTACTAAGCTCTTCTCCCTTCCAGAACAAGGAATTGAGACCAGAATCTTCCCCAGCCCAGAACCAGGTATCACTACTAGCCTTCTCTTTCCGTGTGGCTCTAGCAGCCTTGTTCTCAGACTTATGGCTGAAATCCGAGGAGCCTTTTCCTAGGCCCTTAGCCCCTTCTCTCATCTCAGTCTTGCTCTTAGACCCCGCCTTCATCTCGGCCACTGCATCTGCTTTTGCTCCTCCCTTAGCTTTTCCTTTGTCCCGGTTTTTGCCTGAAGCTCTGCCTGCATGACTAGCCTCCCTCTCTGCTATAGCTTTGGCTTGTGCACTTGCTTTTTTTTCTAGTTTAGCCTGTGCTTTAGCCTTATTCTTTGAGCCAGTCATGATTAAAACACAGCTATAGACACCTATCCAATTTTCACCTTAAGTCCTCTGCTTAGTCCAGGCTAGTATCTTTATCCTTTTTAACTTGGTCAGAGAGGAACTTAGCAGAGTCAAAGACAACTGTCTGTTCAGTAGTTACAAAATTCCCTTTTTTGACATACAGCCTCTATCAATAACAGGGACAGAGTAAAGACACTCAGGTTAGGGGGAAGATGATGATTTCCAAAGGCAGACCCGTTGAAAGCAATCTTCCGCCAATCCAAGGCTACCACTGGAGAGACACCTAAGGTGGGAAAAAGAAATAGACTTTGAGTGTCCTCAACTTTGGTTCTTTATACAGATCGCTGCACAGAGGACATGAATGGAGATTTGAACTGTGTGGCAGGAGATGTGGATTAGTAGAAAACTCTGCGATCTCATTGTATTTCTTTCATAGTTGCATCCAGCCCAAGTACTACCATTCTTTTGTCTCCATCAAACACAGCAGTGAGAGTATGTAAGACTGCTTAGAGTAGGAGAGGCTAGAGAGCACAGACCCTTGTGGTCCCATACTGGTGCATACCATCAGGAATTTCTACATCGTCAGAAAGGCCTCATACCAACCTGCCCTGATATGATGTGATGTTCCCTTCTTCCTCACTTCCACAGTTGCAAAGCTGTCCAACTGACTTCACAGGCAGATCTATAGAGAAAAATACGTGTGCGATTAGAATTCTGAGTATCCAACAGACTGACCTCAAATTGTATCGCCAGGTATTGTAACACTCCCCCATACCGTTCTCTCTTATGGATTCTCTCCCCAGTTTCTGACCCAGTATCTACTAACTACCTATTGACCCAAGCTTGGCTCACTGTCCTCCCACTAAGTAATGAATGAGGGCAGTGGCATTTGGAAAGTTAGAACCCAATGGGTCCAAGGTAAGATCTTGCCAACAGCCACCTCTACCACCGACTGACAAGTGTATTTCATGCTCACAATCATACTCACCTCAAAACCTAAGGAGGCTTTGTTCTCTCTTTTAACTTCTAAGTGAACAGCTACCCACAAGTCTCTACAGCAGTGGTTCTCAACCTTCCTAATGCTGCAACCCTTTAATACAGTTCATGTTGTGGTGACCCCCTACCATAAAATTATTTCTTTGCTTCTTCATAGCCATAATTTTGCTACTGTTATGAATCCTAATGTAAGTCTTTGATCTGTGGGATATTTGATATGTGACCCCTGTGGAAAGGGTCATTCAGCCCCCAAAGGGATCGCAACCCACAGTTTCAGAAACATTGCTCTACAAAAACCTAGGAAGAAAGAGGCTTATAGATGAAAAGGCAACATCAGAAACAACCAAATATTGCTAATGAGATTGAAAAGACAGAACACCCCTGACAAGGTTTATAGCACATGCTTTTGTATGCTCAAGGTTGCTAATGTCTCCTACATGTCAGCCCTTCCCCAATTATTCCCCAGGTGTGCTCAAGACCTGTGACCTTTCTGAATATACATCTTCCTAACCCTGACATCAGGAATTTTCGCATTCAGGGACCGAATTTCTTTCTTGAAGGAAAATACATGGTATAGAAAGAGAGAGTGGAATATATGCAGTCGTATTTGAGAAGAAGACAGGGAGGCTAACGAGTCCAATAATTTCAGGACCATATTTGAAATACCAGCCTCCCAACATATGACTAGATCTTACCTCATGTGCTACAGATGCCAGACTCATCACAAAGCAGGATCCTCGGGAGAAGTTATCCTTCCCACCAAAAAAGAATTCTCTAGCTGGAGAAGAGTCAACCTATAGAAACCAAAAGATAATGAGAAAAATATACAAAAAAGTATAATGACCATGGTATGAAATGATTTGGGGCAGAATTCCAGAACCCAAGTTCAAACACCCTCTTTTAGAGAGTCAGAAACCCAGTGAATGAACTCTATCAACTCTCATGTGTGACCAGAGGTCCCACCTTCAGAAACAGCACATTTTCTTGGATACGGCTTCTATACAAAAAATATGAGGGACTAGAAAAAGTAGCTGAAGATGATATACAGGGCCCCATAAACAGATACTTAAATCCTGTTGTGATTTCAAATATTTTAAATTGAACACCCATCTGCACAAAAACTTTTCCTTTCCTTTAACTCCCATTCAAACATACCAAAAATGGTCAAAGTAAAATAGAATGTTGAGAAAATAGATCCTGAATGTAAGATAGGATAAATATCATAATATTTATATAGCCAGGAGTTCTGCAATGTGACCAATTCTTTATTATGAACACTTGCTTACAATAAATTAAGCCCAAGATTCTACATATAGAAGGGAATGAAACAGTCACTCCTGTATTGAAGGCAGACGAACATTTCATTCTTATGTTCTGCTGCCTTCATTATTGCCACTCTAATTATATTTCCCCTTCCCCAGAATGCACCACTCCTACCACTCAGACTGGAGACTTTGTCACCAAGCAGGAGCCTGTGGGAAGTGACAGCACCCACGATGTAGGACACAAGGGCCTCTTTCTGGGATAAGGCTGTCACTTCCCACCACCCAGAGCTAAGCTATCCCCAGAGTTGGACACCTGCCCCCAACCCAAGGACAGTGACCTCCTTGGGGCACCACACTTCCCAGCTCCCTAGCCCGCCGCCATTTCTCCCACAGGCGCCTCCCCAACAACCCTCCCAGGGCCCAGACACCAAAAAGGGTGGGGAAAAGCCTGCTGCCTGGCCATCTGCTCCACAGGCCAACAGACCATCACAGCCAGCCGCTCCAGCAGCCCCCTTGGTCCTCAGCCCGAGGGGTTCCCGCTTCCTCCTCCCGCCTAGGATCTCTGGGAACCGTGCACCACTCCGGGGAGCCACCGAGACCCGCTCGCCCCCACTGCACTGTCAGGGCCAGGCGGTGGTCCGCAGAGCGCGGCCGCCCCGAGCCCTCGACACACCCCCACTTGCCTGGCCAGGCGCACGGCCCAGTTCTGCGGGCTTCCCCGCGTCCCCCGTCTGCTCGTCTGCTCTTAGCTGTGCTCTGTCCTCCGCAGCTCCTCTCTCTCTGGGCTCTCGTGGCGCTTTGCGTGCGAGTGGAATGGCAGAGACGCGTCCCGCCCCCACGCCTCTGCAGCAAACGGGCAGGGGCTGTTGCGCAGGATGCGGCAGGCTCAGCTCGCCTCGAGGGTGTCGGGAAGGGGGCGGAGGGATATGGCGCACGGGCTCGACGCCCCCGCCTGGGCCCACCGTAGTTCCGACTCCGAGAGGGCGGGGCAGCACGCAGCCCAGCTCCCCTGGGGAGGGGGTGGGTCGCACAGTGAGCTCCTGCAGCCCCCAGCTCACCCTAACCAGAGACCACCACCACTTTTCTGGTGCCACTCCAGGGTGGGGGATGCCTGAGAGCTAGGGTCTATGAGGGCTTTGGAGTGGGGGGCTATAGGAAAGGATGTCTGGAGTTGGGGAACAAGAGGGAGCAGCGGAGGGATACTGAGTGCTCCTGCACTCCAACAGGGAGCTGGACAGTTCCTGTCCCTCCCAGCACTCCACTTAGGCTGTGCTTCAGTTCCCCCTCCTTTTCAGAAGCTGGTGGAAAGGGTGGAGGACTTATAGTACAGCAGCTGGAGTGGGGTCAGGTAGCCTAGCAACAGACTGAAGAGAGGGCTCTTGGTGCCTCTTCCTTGTTTTTCTCTCAATGCTTTATGGAGTTCCTGGGGGGTGGGGAACTGAGATGAGCACCTTTTACAGGACTCATCACTGCCCCAAGCCAAAGCATACTTATGTCCCTGCGAAACCAACCAGGTGTCTGAGCCAAAAGTCATTTTACTTTTATTCTTACTTGGAATAAATAAAAACTTATTTGGTCAACATAAGACATAAAAAAAATCTGGGGATTGGTGGGAGTGATTAGGTGACAGGTCAATCTAAACTAAGGATGTATAAAGAAGCCTTAAGGAAAACTACCAGTGTGCAAGCAAATTTTAAAATATAATTTAAAAACAAAGGAGTTTGAACAGAGGTGCCCTGTATGGGTGGACACTGCTTCTGTTCTCAGAAGAATGAGTTATTAAATGAAATTCCCAGTGCCAAGCACTATGTGTTATTGATCAAAGAGACCCCAGAGCAGCGTTTCTCAACCTGTGGGTCAAACGACTCTTTCACAGGCATTATATATCTGATATCCTGAATATTAGATATTTACATTATACTTCATAACGA
This sequence comes from Microtus ochrogaster, assembly GCF_000317375.1. NCBI lineage: Eukaryota > Metazoa > Chordata > Mammalia > Rodentia > Cricetidae > Microtus > Microtus ochrogaster. Next base: position 337,524 of record NW_004949214.1, on the reverse strand, counting down.
TAGCAAAATTACAGTTATTAAGTAGCAATGAAATAATTTTATGGTTGGGAGTCACCACAGCATGAGGAACTGTATTAAAGGGCCACAGCATTAGAAAGGTTGAGAACCACTGCCCCAGAGGCACGTAAAACAACAGAAGCAATTGCTGTGTTCTTCACTGCATACCGTAACTAGCTATTAAAACTCTATTCCTAAGCCAGACAGTGGTGGCACACGCCTCTAATCCCAGCACTCGAGGGAGAGGCAGGGGGGATCTCTCTGAGTTTGAGGCTAGTCTGGTCTACAGAGTGAGTTCCAGGACAGCCAGGACTGTTTATACAGAGAAACCCTGCCTCGAAAAAACGTTTTATTTTTGTATTTCAAAAGAATCCAACATGTGATGTTTTTCTTTAAGGCGGTGATTGTGAAAGTTGGGCTTTCTTTATATTCCATTAGCAATGACTGTAATAGGAATTAGACATGACTAGTCCCTGATACATTTGTCACACTGACCTAATCAGATAAATCGATCTTGAACTGACCAGGAAACTCTCTCTGTTGGATGGATTTCAGAGTGTTAAAAGGTGCTATGCAGGCTGCTGGGGGAAAAAGACATCAATGGTCATATCCAGTGCTGAACCCTACATGCTACAATACTGTAGGCAATACTACCAGGCAAGGTGCAATAGTGGCAGGACAGTTAGTTATAGGGCTAACTGAGTGATTTCTGATTGCATTCATGGTTTACTCCACAGGAGGGATTTCTTGCTCGGGACTGTGAACTTAATGAAAATCCATGTCAAGGAGGTCACAGATTCTAGGATAGAACCTGATATTGTTATGTTAATAAATGGTTATGGAGTCAAACTGCCCTCTACATATTTATGTTTGTACCTGTAGATTCATGCTGTTCATAATCTTGGTTCAGAGAAGCTTCATTTGGAAATGAGCAGTGGTTAATGCAGAGAGATTCATTAAGTGTAAGTGTTCAACCCTAAATGGGTAGCTATATCAATCCTCCCCCAACAGAAGGCTAAGGGTGCATTGCAGAAGAGAGGCCAAAAACAATGTATGAGGTGGAGGGAGGGAAGGAATACTGTGAAATGCTGTCAGTCTTCTGGATGTGACATGGACTCAAGGACACAGCACCTCTGGTTTCTGCACAATAGCTGTACATGACCAAGACAGTTAAAATTCAGTAGAAAACCAAGACTGCCCACACCATCCCCATACACTCAGGCCTAATCCTTGATGCACAGGTCATACACCTACTCTGCCTGATGAGCTTTCCAGAACCTCTTCCTCCAGCGCCATTCCCACACTCTCAGGCTTAGCTCCAACTCTGCAACTTTTGCACTAGTATTTCCTGTTGAGTTCTCCAAGAATGAACCCCTTCCTGAGCTATCTGCTTTCCTGAGCCTGGCTGCAGCCCGAGATATGGAGTTCCTGCACCTGCCTTGCTTGGTGACCTCCTCAGTACCTCAGCTGCCAGTGTCGCCCCATCATCTCAGGCCTAGCTACAGGTATGCAGCTCCTGCACCAGTCCAGTCTCAGCTAAGCTAGAACCTGATACCAGACATGCACACAACCAATGAATCAAGTCCACATACCCACGCACATCGCAAAAACATGAACCATATGAAAGGCCAAGACTATATTGCTCCTCTCCTTCCCCTCTGTAAGCTACTAGTCTTATAGAAATGTAAATGTACTCCACTGAGAATCACCCCCAAGAAACACCAGGACACATAATTTAAAAGAACAATCATAAATGTCATCAAAAATTCAAGAAATTTAAAAGAAGACATTAATAAAAGCCCCAATGAATATATAGAGTACAGGAATAAATGCTTAAATGATGTCTAAAAATATAAACATACAGCTGAATGTACTGATGAAGAAACTCCAGGATTTAAAAACTGAATTCATTAAAGAAATAGAAGCTGAAATTAAGATTGACTTGAAAAACTCAATAACCGAATTACAAAACACAGGGGGAAAACCTTACAAACATAATTGATCAAGTAGAAGATAGAATATCAAAATGACTCTGAGAGTCGAACTTATACCTGTCAAAATGACTAAGATCAAAGCCACAAGTGACAGCTCATGCTGACAAGGATGTGGAGCAAGGGGAACACTCCTCCAGTGCTGACGGGAGAACCAATTTGTACAGCCACTACGGGAATCAATATCAACTTTCCTCAGAAAATTGAGAGTCAAACTACCTCAAGACTCAGCTATACCACTCCTGAGCATATACCCAAAAGACATCCCATCCTGCAATAAGGACACATGTTCAACTATGTCCACAGCAACTTTATTCATGATAGCCAGAAACTGGAAGCAACCTACATGTCCTTCAACTGAAGAATGGATAAATAAATTGTTGAAGGGGAGACTGTAGTTACACAATGAAGTATTACTCAGTTGTTAAAAATGACATGAAATTTCAGGCAAATGGATGGAACTAGAAAAACATCATGCAGAAAGACAAGCATGGTATGTTCTCACTTATAAATG
>NW_004949214.1:317743-327982 GCF_000317375.1 Microtus ochrogaster | reverse complement strand
GTGGGAGGCTGGGAGGAGGCTGAAACTTTTTTTTTCCTTTTCTCAATAAAAAAAGAAAAAAAAACAAAAAAAGAGTACTGAAAGAGATTACTGGAATTGGGGGACATTTCAGAGATGAGGTAGAAACCTAGAGCAAAGAAAACTCCTAGGAAGCTATGAGGGTGACCCTAGAGAAGACTCCAAGTAATGGGGGATATGGAACCTGAACTGGTCATCTTCTGTAACAAGGCAAGTCTTCAAGTGTAGGTTTAGGACATCAACCCAGCCACAAAACTTTCAGCTTACAATTAGTCCTGACTACCCTACCTGTGCTAGGGTAAAGGTGGCACAGAACTTCTGGGAGTGGTCAACCAATGACTGGCCCAAATTGAGACCTATGCCATGCCAGACACTGCCTGGAGGGCTAGGAACCAGAGTCCAGATAGTCCAGAGACATAGGACAGATCCAAACATGAACAGAAAATAAATCAATGAAATGATTCTTAATGATACTCTGCTATCCTCATAGACCACAGCCTAGTATAATCATCATCAGAGAGGCTTCATCCAGCAACTGATAGGAGCTGATGTAGAGACCCACAGCCAAACATTAGGTGGGGCTTGGGAAAACCCGAGGAAGAGGATGAGGAAGGGTTGTAGGAGCCAGAGGAGTCAAGGATACCACAACAAAAACAGTCCACAGAATCAACTAATCAGGGCTTATAGGGACTCACAGAGACTGTGTTGTAATAAGAGCGGCGGGGCTGTGTTTCGGCCACCCCGGCTCCCGCATGGCTAGCTTATGCCCGAAATAATTACACAGAAACTGTATTCATTTAAACACTGCCTGGCCCATTATTTATAACCTCTTATTGGCTAGCTCTTACATATTGATCTAACCCATTTTTAATAATCTGTGTAGCCCACAAGGTGGCTTACCAGGGAAGATCTTAACCTGCGGCTGTCTGGAGTGGGAGAATCATGGCGACTCCCTGACTTGGCTTTCCTTCTCCCAGCATTTTGTTCTGTTTACTCCGCCCACCTAAGGGTTGGCCTATCAAATGGGCCAAGGCAGTTTCTTTATTAATTAACCAATAAAAGCAACAGATTAGAAAGAAATCATTCCCACATCAGAGACTGAACTGACATATGGATTTGACCTAGGCAGTCTGCATATATGTTATGGTTGTGCAGCTTGGTGTTCTTGCAGGACTCCTAACAGTAGGAGCAAAGACTGTCTCTGACTCTTTTGCCTGCTCTTGGATCTCTTTTTCTCCCACTGGGCAGCCTCATCCAGCTTTGATAAGAGGGCATGTACCTACTTTTATTATAGCTTGATATGCCATATTTGGTTGCTATTTCTGGGGAGGCCTGTCCTGTTTTGAAGGGAAAGGAGGGGGAGTGGATTGGGAGAGAGGGGAGGTGGGTGGAGTTTGGAAGAGAGGAGGAAGGGGAAACTGCAGTCAGAATGTAATATATGAGAGAAGAATAAATTAAAAATAGACAATCATGGCTCATACAATATATTTTTTACTCTTAATGAGACTACCATTGACAAATTCAGCTTTGCCATTCACACACTGTGCCTGAAATTTTGCATCTTTATTTTTATATTTTTTGGTATGTGGGGGAATAGGCTCACCTAAATATTGTTACAAAAATTAAACTAGATGATACACAAAAAGAATATTAAGTCATGAAGAGAAAGTAGGGGAATTGAGCCAATCAAATAAAATGAAACAAACAAATCAAAGGGGGGAACAGCCAGAAACTGTAGGAAACCTTGAGAAGACAAGATTTCTGAATCGTGAGCATAGAAGAAGGATAAGAATCCTGGGTCAAAAGCACAGACCACCTTTACAATAGGCTCATGAAAGAAAATTCCCCAAATTAAGGACATACCCATACAGATACAAAAAGCACACAGCACACCAACTAGACAGGACCAGGTGATATATTCTAGTGGCATTTAATAGTTAAAACACTAATATAGAATCTATAAATAGAGAATATGAGAGCTTCACAAGAAAAGCCGTAAGTCACATAGAAAGGAAAATCCATCCAAAATACACCTTATTTCTTAATGGAAAATTTTATAGCCAGAAGATCTTGGAGCAATGTACTCCTAGTTTTAAGAGGCCACTGATGTCAACTTAGACTACTTTATCCAGCAAAACTTTCTGCAGTATTGAAGGATAAAACCATCTTTCCATAATATAAATACACTAAAAAATGTCTCCCAAACTAGCCTTAGCAATGCTTCAGACTAAAGACAGAAATAAACAGAGCCAAGAAACTATAGAAACTAAAGTTAGTTCTAAATACTGAGACACAGCAACAAGAAACAACTAAAAAAATTTTTTAAAATGACTGCAACCTACACATACTTTTCAATATGAACTTTAAAAATATTAGTGGCCTCAATTTGACAAAGTACACAGGTTACTTAAATGAATTAAGAAACAAAATCTACTGTCTACAAGAAACTCAAGCTTTTTATCATCTACAAGAAATGTAGGAGAAGGAGCAGGCCGAGTCCTGCCTCCCTGCTAGCTTACACCCAAAATAATCACACAAAAATTGTATTAATTAAAACACAATAGAGCTGACCCTGCTGACATGGGCACAGGTGATCTGGCCCTACATGCTTGAGAGATCTCACTCCAGACAACAGGTGATCTAGTCCTAAGTGCATGAGAGATCTCACCCCATCCCTCATCTGCCATATGGTGGAGAGGGCAAGGAAGAGATGCCTTCCCCTCACCATCTGGGGTGGGTGGGAGAGCTGGCCCTGCCTCTCACTGGCTGCAGCCCTTGGGAAATCGGGCCCTACACCTCACCTGGGCAACAAAATAGAGCTGACCCTATTGGTGGGGGTGCAGGTGAGTTGGCCCTGAGGATGTGAAAGCAGGAGAGCTGACTCTGCTCCCCCCTCACCTGCCATATGGTGGCATAGGTATAGGAAAGATGTTCCCCACCCCTCACCCCTTGCCACCTGTGGCAGGCTGAAGAGCTGGCCTTCAGGACACAAGAGCCAGAGAGTTGACTCTATGTTTCATCAACTGTGGAGGCCCTGCACCTGCCTTGGTGAAACAGTAGAGCTGGCCCTGATGTGGTGGGTAAGCCCCAGACCATGAAAGCAGGAGAACTGGCCCTGATCCCTTCTGTCTGCTACACTGGCTGAGCTAACAGGGGGAGTGCTGAAGAGATCACCCTGGTGGTGTCGATGAGGGAAAGCTGGCAGGCTGATCAAACCAGCTACCACCCAGGCCTGGAACCAGGCCTAAGAGTTGGCCCACCCCAGCATCCACCTCATCTATAAACTGCTGGAGCATAGGAAGGGGTCTGGACCTGCAGTTCCAAAGCTTCAGGATCTCTATGACACAGGACAACAGCAGGATATCAAAGAGGAGTCTCAGTGAGGGCCCAATATCAAAGGTGTAGCAGAAGCCAGATACATTGAAGCAGACCATTGACTCACTGCAAAAACACTTAGAGGTAAAGATGTATGGACTAAAGGGTATACTGTGTGACTCAACATGTCACACTACATGCTGAGAATTTTTTCCCTTTTCTTTTTGTATGTTAGTTAGTTTGCTTAGTTAGTTAGTTCTTTTAAATTTTATTTTATTTAGGTGGGGAGGTTTCAAGGGCAGAGGGCAGATGCAAAGGAATGGGGAGATGAATGAGATCAAGATGTATTATGTGAAATTCACAAAGAATTGATAAAATAGTCAAAAGAAGAAACCACACAGAAGGAATGAGAAAATTGGAACGGTAATTTAAATGCTTTTCAACGAACAAAAACAAAACAGACAAATAAACAAACAAAGCAAAATATAGGCCAAATGGACTCACAGCAGAATTCTACAAGGCTTTCAAAGAAAATCTAAAAACAATACTTCTTAAATTATTTTTAAAAATAAGGAAAAGAAGGTATTTTTCAACGTTCCCTCTATAAAACCAGTATTGGTCTAATATAAAATCCAGGTAAAAACACAACAACAATACTTAATTATCTTTGATGAACATAGATACAAAAATCCTAAATAAAATACTTTCAAACTGAATAGAAGAATATATCAAAAATATCCACCCAAGCCACGGATATCTGTGGAAAAAGACCTGAACCAGGGACCTTTGCTGGAGCAGGCCTGAGTCAGTGACCTCAGCCAGAGCAGGCTCGAGGAAATGACCTCCACAGGAGCAGACTTGAGCCAGTAACATCCACTGGAACAGGCCCAAGGCAGGGACCTCTACAGGAGCAGGTAAAAAGGAGCAGCCATCGAGGTAGCAGGCCCAAGTCAGAGACCTCTGAGGGAGTAGGCCTGAGCTAGAGAACTCTGGGGGACTGGGCCCAAACAAGGTACCTCTGTGGGAACAGGTCTGAGCAAGTGACCTCCTCTGGAGCAGGCCTGAGACAACAACCTTAGCCAAAGTAGGCCCAAGGCAGTGAGCCCCATGGGAGCAGGCCTAAGCCAGTGACCTCTGCCAGAGTAGACCCAAGGCAACGACCTCCACAGGAGCAGGTACAAGGGAGCCACTGCTGAAGAAGCAGGCCCAAGCCAGAGACCTCTGCAGGACTGGGAGCAAATCAGAGATCTCCTCTGGAGCAGGCCTGAGCCAGCAACCTCTGTGGGAGCAGACCCAAGCAAACAACCTCTGTGGGAGCAGGTCCGAAGAACCCCAGAAATTGCAGAGTGAACTCCCAGAAGCACTGAGCAACCTTTGGGAACATCAAGTGACTTCTGGGGTAACTGGAACTGTGGCCCTGACTACACCACGAGGAGTAAACATCTGAGCTTTGGATCCACTGGCACCTGGGAAATTAATCACTAGAGACACAGCCCCAACTATCAGAGGAAAAGATGGGTAGACAAGGTAAGAACATACTTAAGAACATACTCAACACCAACAAAAACTAGTGGCCCTACAACAGCAAGACTTGAACAACCAAATACAGATGAAGCAGAAGAAAATGACCTAAAAATAACTTTAGGAAAATGTATGAGGCCTTAAAGAAGAAAGGAAAAATTCCCTCAAAGAAATTGAGAAAAAGACAAACAAAAAATTTTAAGAAGTCAACAAATCCTTTAAAAAAAAAAACCAAGAAAATCAACCAAAAAGGAGAAACAATTCAAGACTTGAAAACTGAAATAGAGACAATAAAGAAAACACAAACTGAGGGAATTATAGAAACAGATATTATGAGAAAACAACCAGGAACCACAAATGCAAGCATAACCAGCAGAACACAAGAGATGGAAGAGAGGGTCTCAAGTGTTGAAGATACAATAGAGGAAATAGACTCATTGGTCAAAGAAAAAAATAAATCTAACAAAAGCTTAACAAAATATCCACGAAATATGAGAAACCATGAAAAGACAAAACCTAAGAATAATAGGTATGGAAGAAGAAGGTCAACTCAAAAGCACAGAAAATATATTCCACAAAATCATAGAAAACTTTCCCAACCGAAAGATATACATATGAAGATACAAGAAGCTTATAGAACAGCAAATAGACTGCATCAAAAAAGTCCCCTTGCCACATAATAATCAAAACATTAAAAATACAAAATAAAGAAAGAATATTAAGAGCTGCAAAGGGAAAATGCCAAGTAACATATAAAGGTAGGCCTGTCAGAATTACACCTGACTTCTCAATGGAAACAATAAAAGCCAAAAAGTCCTGGTCAAGAATTATGCAGACATTAAGAGACCACAAATGCCAGCCCAGACTACTATACCAGCAAAACTTTTAATCACCATAGACAGACAAAACAAGATATTCCAAGACAGAACCAGATTTAACCAATACCTAGCCACACACCCAGTCTTATACAAAGTACTAGAAGGAAAACTCCAACCCAGGGAAGTTAGCTACAATCACAAAAACACAGGCAATAGATGATCTCACAGCAGCAAATCCCAAAGAAAAGAAAAACACACAAAATAACATCACCAATAATGAAAACTAAAATAACAGGAACCAGTGATTACTGGTCATTAATATCCCTTAGCATAAATGGACTCAACTCACCTATAAAAAGACACAGACTAACAGATTGGCTATGAAAACAGAATCCATCTTTCTGCTGCATACAAGAAACACACCTCAACCTCAAAGGCAGACATCACCTCAGAATAAAGGGTTGGGGAAAATTTTCCCAATCAAATGGACCTAAGAAACAAGTTGGTGTAGCTATCCTAATATCTAACAAAATATACTTCAAACTTAAATCAATCAAAAGAGATAAAAAAGGACATTTCATATTAGTCACAGGAAAAATTCATCAAAAGGAAATCTCAATACTGAACATCTATGCCCTAAATACAAAGGCAACCTCATATGTAAAAGAAACACTTCTAAAGTTTAAATCACACATTAAACCCACACACTAATACTGGGAGACTTCAGCAACCCACTCTCACTACTAGACAGGTTTATCAGGCAGAAAATTAACAGAGAAATAGGGGAACTAACAGATGTTATGGTTTAAATGGACTTAACAGACATCTATAGAACACTCTATCCAAACATAAAAGAATCTACCTTCTTCTCAGCACTTCATGGAACCTTCTCAAAAATTGACCACACACTCAGTAACAAAACAAACCTCAACAAATGCAAGAAAATTGGAATAACCCAATGTACCTTATCAGATCACCATGGTATAAAACTAGAAGTCAACAGTAATACTAATTCTAGAAAACCCACAAACATATGGAAATTAAACAATGCTCACCTGAATCATCAATGGGTCAAGGAAGAAATAAAGGGAGAAATTAAAGACTTCCTAAACTTCAATGAAAATGACCACACAACATAACCAAATTTATGGGACACAATGATTTAAGGGGTAAGTTCATAGCACTAAACACCTACATAAAGAAGCTGGAAAAATCCCACACTAGTGAATTTACAGAACATTTGAAAACTTTAGAACAAAAAAAAGCAAACTCACCCAAGAGAACTAGACAGCAAAAAACCATCAAATTGAGAACGGAAATCAACAAATAGTAACAAAGAAAACAATACAAGGAATCAATGAGAAAAAGAGTTGGTTCCTTGAAAAAAATCAACAATATAGAAAAACCTTTATTCAAACTAACCAAAAGGCAGAAAGAGAATATCCAAATTAACAAAATCAGAAATGAAAAGGGGGACATAACAACAGACATGAAGAAAACCCAGTGAATCATTAGGTCATATTTCAAGAACCTGTACTCCACAAAATTGGAAAACTTAAAGGAAATGGACAATTTTCTGGACAAATATCACTTACCAAAATTAAATCAAGACCAGATAAGCAAATTAAATAGACCTATAACTGCTAAAGAAATAGAAGTAGTCATCAGAAAACAAAAACAAACAAACAAAAAAACCCCAGGGCCAGATGGTTTCAGCTCAGAATTCTACAAGATTTTCAAAGAAGAACTAATAGCAATAATTCTCAAATTGTTCCACACAATAGAAACAGAAGGAACAGTGCCAAACTCTTTTTATGAGGCTACAATTACCCTGATACCCAAGCCACACAAAGACATTACTAAGAAAGAGAATTACAGACCAATCTCCCTCATGAACATTCATGCAAAAATACTAAATAAAATACTGGCAAACCGAATCCAAGAACACATCAGAAAAATCATCCACCATGATCAAGTTGGGTTCATCCCAGAGATGCAGGGATGGTTCAACATACGAAAATCTGTCAACGTAATCCACCATATAAACAAACTGAAAAAAAAAATTACATGACCAGTCTCATTAGATGCTGAAAAAGCTTTCTACAAAATACAACATCCCTTCATGATAAAGGTCTTGGAGAGAGCAGGGATATAAGGAACAAACCTAAACATAATAAAGACAATATACAACAAGCCAACAGCCAACATCAAACTAAATGGAGAGAAACTCACAGCGATCCCACTGAAATCAGGAACAAGACAAAACTGTCCACTCTTTCCATATCTATTCAATATAGTACTTGAAAATCTAGTTACAGCAATAAGACAACAAAAGGAGATCAAGGGGATACAAATAAGAAGTCAAACTCTCACTATTTGCTGATGATAAGATAGTTTACATCACGGACCCCAAAAATTCTGCCAAGGAACTTCTATATCTCATAAACACCTTCAGGAATGTAGCAGGATACAAGATTAACTAAAAAATATCAGTAGCCCTCCTGTACACAGATGATAAATGGGCTGAGAAAGAAGTCAGAGAAACATTGCCCTTCACAATAGCCACAAATAGCATAAAATATCTCAGAGTAACTCTAACCAAACAAGTGGACAACCTGTATGACATGAACTTTAAATCTTTGAAGAAATAATTTGAAGAAGACACCAGAAAGTGGAAAGATCTCCCATGCTCTTCAGTAGGTAGAATTAACATAGCAAAAATGGCAATCTTACCAAAAGCAATCTACATATTCAATGCAATGCCCATCAAAATCCCAGCAAAATTCTTCACAGACCTCGAAAGAACGGTACTCAACTTCATATGGAAAAGCAAAAAACCCAAGATAGCCAAAACAATCCTGTACAATAGAAGAACCTCTGGAAGCATCACAATCCCTGACTTCAAACTCTACTACAGAGCTAGAGTACTGAAAACAGCCTGGAACTGGCATGAGAACAGACAGGAGGACCATGGAATTGAATTGAAGACTAGGATATTAATTCACACACTTTGAACATCTGATTTTTGACAAAAAAGGAAAAAATATCAAATGGAAAAAAGAATGCGTATTTAAGAAATGGTGCTGGCATAACTGGATAGCAACATGTAGAAGAATGAAAATAGACCCATATCTATCACCATGAACAAAACTCAAGTCCAAATGGATCAAAGACGTCAACATAAAGCCAGCCACACTGAACCTTATAGAAGAGAAAGTGGGAAGTACACTTGAACGCATTGGCACAGGAGACCACTTCCTAAATATAACCCCAGTAGTACAGACACTGAGAGAAACAATTAATAAGTGGGTGTAGGGGAATGTGGTACTGTAGCGTTGTAGGGACATCCTGACTTATTGGGAAGCCAGGATGTACTTAAAGCCATAATAGGACAGTTCTGGTGGGGGTGGGGTGGGGAGTAGAGCCACAATAGGGCAGCTCTGGGAGGGGGGGAGTAGAGCCACAATAGGACAGCTCTAGAGGTTGGAGCTGCAATAGGACACTCAACTCTGGAGGAAAGGTGTCCTGACTATCGGGAAGCCAGGCTACCTAGACCTGCAATAGGACAGCTCTGGAGACTGGAGCTGCAATGGGACAGCTCAGCCCTGGACGAAAGATGTCCTGACTATTGGACTGCCAGGCTACCTGAAGCTGGGGTGCGGTGGGGGATGGTCTCCCTGCAGGATACAGAGATCGTTCTCTTCTCTTGGAGAGCTGCCCCAGCTGAGCTCTGCTCTGTTCCCTTATGGGAGAGTCTTACCAGAGCTATCTGCTTCTTCTCCCGCCCAAGATGTTTCTTCTGCTCACACTCTGCAAGGGGAAGCCCCCATAGAAATGTAGGAATCTCTTCCTCAGGCTCTGGTGAAAAGTTAGTTTTCCTCTGCTGGCCTTGCTCAGCCCCCTTAAGGAGTGTCCTAGCCAGGTTCTTCTGTTCTTCTCTGCCTCCTTGCTGAGGCCCCCTAGGGAGCGTCTCAGCAAGATTTTTCAGCTCTGTCCCCTAAGGGAGGTCTCAGCAAGGTTCTTCTGCTCTGCACCATGACTCTTTTGAGAAAGAGATTTATTTGGGAAGAAGGAGTACAGGAGAGTGGCTGCCTCTGCCAAGGAAGGGATTAATGACAGCTCTTAACTGAAGGGGTGGAGAGGCTTATATAGGGCTTCTTAAAGGCCGAATTTTCCCAGGGAAAAGGGGGAATTGGTCAGTTTTTTCTGCTCAGGTATTAGTAAATTTAGCTGGTCAGGGGCAGAGATAGCTCTGACTTCATGGCCAAACTGTGTTTCTTTCATTGGTTCTTTTTAGCTTTTTCACTCTAATCTTAGGACCAGGGCATATTTCCTTCACTGGCTCTGATTCTAGGAACAAAGTGTGTTTCTTTGACATGAGTTTCAGAGCCAGGGCATGTGTCTTTAGGGATAAAGATGTTTCTCTCCATGGCCCAGGTCTCAAATACAGGGTATGTTTCTTTCTGACTCTTGAGTTCAGAGTCAGGGTGCTCAGTGATTGGTTGGTTTCCTGCTCCAGTTGTCCCTTTTAAACTACAATGGGACCTCCTGAAACTGAAAAGCTTCT
>NW_004949214.1:300321-306624 GCF_000317375.1 Microtus ochrogaster | reverse complement strand
GAAATGCTCAAATCCTTGGCCATCAGAGAAATGCAAATCAAAGCAACTCTGATTCCATGTTATACCTGTAAGAATAGCCAAGATCAAAAACATTGATGACAACTTATGCTGGAGAGGATGTGGGGTAAAGGAAATACTTCTTCATTGATGGTGGGATTGCAAAGTAGTATAGCCTCTTTGGATATCAGTATGGCAATTTCTGAAAATTAGGAAACAACCTTCCTCAAGATCCAGTAATAACACTTTGGGGTATATATCCAAAGGATGCTCAATTGTACCACAAGGACATGTGCTCATCTATGTTCATAACAGCTTTGTTTGTCATAGCCAGAACCTGGAAACAACCTAAATGCCCCACAAGCAAAGAATGGATAAGGAAAATGTGGTACATTTACACAATGGAGTACTACGCAGCAGAAAAAAAGACATCTTGAAATTTGTGGGCAAATGGATGGAGCTAGAAAACATCATACTGAGTGAGGTAACCCAGACCAAGAAAGGCAAATATCGTGTGTACTCACTCATAAGTGCTTTTAGACATAAAGCAAAGAAAACTAGCTTACAATTCACAATCTCAGAGAACCTAGACAACAATGAGGTCCCTAAGATAAACATACATAGATGTAATTGACATGGGAAGTAGAAAGAGACAAGTTCTCTTGAGTAAATTGGGAGCATGGGGACCATGGGAGAGGGTAAGAGGGGAGGGGAGAGGAAAGGGAGGAGTAGAAAAATATATAGTTCAATAAAAACAACAATTTTAAAAAAGAGCTCATGGTCTCTTGAAAGAAATCAACACATTTTAAAAATAGCAGTACTGCATAGAGCTAGACCAAACTATGCCCACATTCTATAGGAAAGCGTCATTACACCTGCTTAAAAATAAGGAAACACCAAAGTCTTTAATCAACCGACAAACACTCCTTTCTTTGGGATAATTGCTAAGCCAGTATAATTTCTAACTGCATTCTAAATCCTTATCCTTATGCCCACACACAATAGCTTTTTACCCTCCTTACAGAAACGTTTTGAACTGCCAATGGAACTACTAAATCCGCAATTAAATCTCGGCACATTTGTGCTGAGAACAAATGACCATCGGGTGGTTAAGCCTCAGTTGTTAATCTACAACATAAGCTCTACACAGGAACCTCAGGCAACATCTCAGAAGAGGAAGTAGAAAACTATTAAGAGCCAGAGAAACAAGACAGAAAAAAGAGAGATCTTGTTTTGTAATACAATTTGTTAGCTTCTGTCTTTTGATGGAGAGAATTGGACTATCAATATTGTTATTATTGAAAGGTGTATATTGATTCCTGTCATTTTGTTAATTTTGTAGTTTTGGGTGTTTCATAGTCTTTTTAAAAAATAATTTTAGTATGGGTATATGTGTATCTCTATGTGATCTTGTGCATATTGAGTACAGTATCCTCAAATGTTGAAAGACGCATAGGATCCCGAGTCAGGAGATAGAGGTAGTTGTGAGCCACATGATATGGATGCTGGAACTGAATCCCAGTCCCTTGCAAGAGCAGTACATGCTCTTCACTGTTGAGCCATCTCAGTTCAGACATCTTTTGTCTAACCATTATCTTAATCTGTTTACTAGTTTCTCAGTAGCCTTTTAGGTGTGTTTATTTTCCTCTTTATTTCGAAATATTCTTTTGAGTATCCTCTATAGGGCTGGCATGGTGGCTACAAAATCCTTTAGACTGCATTTTCACAGAACATTTTATTTCTCCCTTAATTACAGTATATAGTTTTGCCAGACATATAAGATTAGATTGGCAATTCTGATTTTTCAGAAATTAAAATATATTCTTTCAAGACCTTCTTACTTTTTTTATAAGGTTACCACAGAAAAGTCAGCATTTATTCCTATGGCCTATCTTTATATGTGACTTGGGTCTTCTCTTTTGCAGCTTTCAATACACTTGCTGTGTTCTGTCTATTTTAGCTATGGCATAGGGATTTAGATATGGCATGGGGATTTTCTTTCTGGTCCTATCTAGTTGGTGTCCAATGAGCCTTTTGTATCTGGATGTGCATCTTTCTCTAGATTTGGGGGATTATCTTCTATGATTTTATTGAGAATATTTCTTATTTGACATGAAATGCCTTCTTCTATGCTTATAATTAATAAATTTTGTCTTTTCATGGTGTCCTAAATATCTTGAGGTTCTATTCATATACCATGGACTTTGACTGAGTCTAATTCCAATTTCACTATTGTGTCTTCACCCGCACATTTCTATCCTTCTTATGACCCATTCTATTCATTAGGTTTTCCACTGAAACAAATTTTATTTTTTATTTAATAATTTCATACATGAATACAGTGTATTTATATCATATTCATCACCACCACATGTTTCTCAGCTCTACCTCCTCCAGATCCTCACATTTGGCCTACTGTATTTATCCTTTCCAATATCAATCCAGTTTAATTTTTTCACAGCATTTCTATCTCTTTAATGAATTTTACATCTATATCTTAATTTATTCCCTCTTCTTATCCAACTAATTGTTTATGTTCTCTTGGAATATATTTAGTTTCCTCTTTGAGTTGTTTGAAAATATTTTTATGGCCTTTTAAAACTGTGTGTCTTGAATTTTATTTAATTATTTTCACTAGAGCCATTACTATAGGATTAATTATTTTTGGAGGAGACCAGTTGTCTTGAGTTTTTACACTGGACCCTGCCCACGTGGGATTAGAGCATTGGTTAGCATTAGAGCATCTTGTTATTGTTGCTTAATTCAGGTCACTTTTTATTTTTAGTGAAAGTGTCTGAAGTGTTCATGAGAGACTAGACTGTAGTAGTGTTGAGGTCGTGTTTTCCTCTTTTAGACTGCTGCTACTCAGGGAACCAAGTTGTATCCTTAGACTCCACTGTGGCTTGAGTACTGTTTGTAACTATATTCACTGGCCAGTAGTAAATGAACAATGAGAATCAGTTGATTACAAAAACAGTTCTTTATTAATTTGGAAAATAAAGGGACACTCATAGTATGTGGTAGTATGTTAGTTATTGTGGATGTGAGTAGAGAAAATTCCAGGAAAGAAGAAAGAAATCATAGTTGGGTTAGTGACCAGCATTAGATTGCTGCTTGATAGGATATAAAGGAAGGGAACACACTTAGGAACTAAGAAACAAATTAAAAACACATAGGAGGAATATTGTTTATTTATAGGAGCTTTGTTTAAAGGTATACTGGAAAGAAAGAAACAAAGATTTGCACTCACATAACGTAAAGCCATCTTATCTCTTGGGAGGCTGAGTCCTAAAGACTGTAAACTAGGATAGCTTGTATTCTCTAAATATAATAGGATATGGAAGGAGGAGGCATAGATGGCAAAGGACCTTTGGGTATTAGATAAATAAGGAATCACTGGGTAGAGACTAGTTCTGGAGTCAGATTCTTGAATGTCCCTGTGACCTCATAACATGACATGGGATGGAGGCAATCATACCTCAAATTGGGCCTATCAAACATCAAATGGCAATGGGGAGCTGGGACCTGAATATGGGCACAGCCCCTATTATCAAATGGTGGTACCACAGCTGGGCTGAAGTACAGGGTGTATTCCATAACCTCAAATGGCAAACTGGAGCCTAGGCCAAAGTACAGGCTTGCTCTCTACATAAAACAGCCTGTAATAGAGTCAGGCTATCCAAAGTGCTGGATAAAGCCATTTTATATATATGATGTGAAAGTCGAAATGAGCCTGAGAAAAGAAAGAAAACTAGCAAGATGGTAGAACAGGGAGAGGGAAGAATGTGAGAATGACCATTCTAATGAAAGGCATTTGAAACTCAATGCAATTCCAGTAATAATCTCCATCTAATTTTTCATAGAAATAGAAAAAATATGTTAAAATTTATATTGAACTGTGGTGGTATATTATTTGTATTTTAATAAATAAATATTGCCTGAATATCAGAGGCAAAGCTAAAACCATTAGAGGTCAGGTGACACACACCTTTACTCCCAGAATTCAGGAGAGGTAGATGGATCTCTGTGAGTTCCAGGCTACCCTGGGATACACAAGATCAATGCAGAAACAAATCCAGGTAGTGGTAGCTCACACCTTTAATTCCAGTACTGAGGAGTCACACATCTTTAATCCCAGCACTAAAGGGAATATAAAATGGGAGGGGGGGCTTAGTCAGTTTAGCCTAGCCTTGGTAGAGGTAAGACATTTCTGGTGGCTTGGCTGCTTTGCTTTTCTGGTTTTCAAGTTTAACCCCAATTTCTGTCTCTCAGTTTTTATTGTTCATGCTACACTGAGCCCCAAAGACCCTGGATAGCCAAAACAATACTGAAGAAAAAGAACAGTATTGGAGAGATCGCCATTCCAGATTTCAAGATCTATTAAAGAGCTGTAGTAATAAATATAATATGATATGGGCAAAAAAGGACTTGTAAAGTAATGAAAGAAAACAGAAGACTCAAACATGAGCACTATACCTGATATTTGACAAAGAGGCAATAAAATGTACACTAAAGAAAGTATATCATCTTCAAGAAATGGTGCAGGGAAAGCTGGATGTCCACAGGCAGAAAAAATAAGACTCATATCTATCGCCCTGCACAAAAATCACCTCCAAGTGAACGAAAGACCGCAATCTGAAAGCTGAAATGCTAAAAGCGCTGGAAGAAAATGCAGGCAGTAAGCCACAAAACTTAAGAAAGGACTTTCTGAATAGGACTCCAGTTGCCAAGGGTTTAAGACCAACAATTGAGAAGTGGAAAACTCATAAGGCTAAAACGTTTCTGAACGGAAATGATCGATAGAGTGAAGAAGAAACACACAGAATGTAAGATAATCTTTTCCAGCTATACATCTAAGAATTATTATCCAGAGTATACAAAGAACTCAAAGAAGTCAAGGAAATAAATGACTTGATTAAAAATGGGCTAGGAATCTAAACAGAGATGTTTCAATAGAAGAAATAAAATAATGGCTAAGAAATACCTCAAAATTGTTCATCATGCTTAGAAATTATGGAAGTGCAAAT
Source organism: Microtus ochrogaster (assembly GCF_000317375.1). NCBI lineage: Eukaryota > Metazoa > Chordata > Mammalia > Rodentia > Cricetidae > Microtus > Microtus ochrogaster. Next base: position 301,600 of record NW_004949214.1, on the reverse strand, counting down.
GAAAACAACTCTGGTGTTTAATTTTCCCCAGCCAGAATGGTTAAGATAAGGAAAAGAAATGACAACAAATGTTGGCATGCTTGTGAGAAAAGGGGAGCCCTCATTCATCGTTGGTGGGAATGCATATTGGTGCCGGCAGTCTGGAAACCAATAAGGAGAATTCTCAAACAACTAAAAATAAATCTACCACGACCCAGCTATATCATTCCTCGGCATATGTCCAAAGGAGTCAAAATTCCACTCCACAGATAATTGTTCAGCCATGCTCATTGCCACCCTAATCGCAATAACTAGGAAATGGAAACAACCTAAATATACTCCAGTAGATTAATGGATAATGAAGATGTGCATACAATGGAACACTATGCAGCTATAAAGAAAAATGAAATTTGTGGGTAAATGGATAGATCTAAAATGGATAGACATAAAAGTTTATATTGAGTGAAGTAACTCAGACCCAGAAATGCAAATGTTACAATTCTCTCTCATCTGCAATTTCTAGCTCCAAATCTTCATGAATGAGTACATAACATGGAGTAACTGAAGAAGCTAAGTAAGTGTAGCTACCACCCCTCATCAAAGGAGCTTCTCTAGTCAGCAAATGGACACCATCACAGAAAGCCACAACTGGACACATGCAGAGATCAAGAATCCTGGGGAGCATCATCCCTATATATACATATATATGTGTATGTGTATAATACACACACACACACACACACACACACACACACACACACACACACCACAGTTCCTTCATCTATGATTCAGGAAACATCATGGAAGAGGTAAAGATTTTTAAAACCAGAGTACCAGGAAGTCTCTCAAAGAAATGGATGCATGAACAAGATCTGTAAAATGGCAATCAATAGACATGCTAAGGCAGATGGGGGAACATCTCCCAGGTGGGACAAGGAACTACAGGCATGATGATGACTCCTGAGAGAGAAAGAACTGACCTGTCCCATGGATGAGCAAACTAATGGGCTGTCCAATAAAAAGTAGTCAGCCCTGCAATCATATACACACAATAAATAAAAACATTCCCAAGGAGAAGTATTTGTATATTTGTTCATGTGCAAGCATTCACACACACACAGTAATAATAATCAGTGAGGAAGAGGCTATCAATTTGAGAGTGTGGGTATTTGGAAGGAGCTGGAGAGAGGGAACTTGTGGAGGACTGAAGGGAACAAAGAGAAGGGACAAAGTAATAAAATTTTATTTTAAAGAAGCACATATCTTAATTAAGGGAGCCATCTTAGGGTTGGGAAGAGAC
>NW_004949214.1:292012-299770 GCF_000317375.1 Microtus ochrogaster | reverse complement strand
CTGACTGCTCTTCAGATTTGAGAGGGAGGGGGAGAGGAGTGGGAGGAGGGCGGGAGGAGTTGGAGGCTGGGAGGAGGCGGAAATTTTTTCTTTTTCAATAAAAAAAAATAAAAAAGAAAAAAAGAAAAAAAAGATTAAAAAAATAAAATGGACATTTCAATTTTAAATATATATATATAAGTTTATAATAAAACAACAAAAGAACTTGTTAGCTGAAGCCAAATAGCATAAAAAAAACAAAGCTAGTACCCAAGCTAAAACAGACTATAAACCTACAGTTACCAATCGTATGATATTGGCACCAAAACAGACACCTGGAAAGGATTAAAAAGCTGAGCATGAAATTTGTGCGTTTATAGCCAACTGAATTTTTTACAAAGGTACTAAGAATACACAACAGGGAAAGAACACAGGGGCTGGCAAGACAGCTCAGCAGGCAAAGGCACTTATTGCGAAACCTGCCAATTGTACCCAGCATTCTTATCAGATTTTCTGTGAACCGCCAGCCAGCAAATAATGGCATGGAGACTTATTATTAATTATGAAAGCTTGGTCTTTCTTTAGGCTTGTCCCACTAGCTCTTATAACTTAAATCACCCAGCTTTTATTAATCTCTGATGGAGGAAGGTCATTGGTTAAAAAATAAAGAAACTGCCTTGGCCCATTTTATTGGTTAGAACATAGGTGGGTGGAGTAACAACAGAATGCTGGGAGGAAGAGGAAGTGAGCTCAGAGACGCCATTCTCCCCTCTCCCAGGCAGACGTGATAGCTCTGCTCTCTGAGGCAGATGCAATGAACTCCGACCCAGGATGGATGTAGGCTAGAATCTTCCTGGTAAGCGCACCTCGTGGTGCTACATAGATTATTAGAAATGGGTTAAGAGTTTGAAACTAATGGGCCAGGCAGTGTTTAAAAGAATACAATTTGTGTGTTGTTATTTCGGGTAAAGCTAGCTGGTGGCGGGAGCTGGGTGGCGGAATGCAACCTGCAGCTCCCTCAACAAATCTCCATTCTGCCATGTGGCTTAATTACCTCTACTCTGTACTGGATGTCCAACCTCTTCACTGTCTCCCTGGTGTCTCACTAGAGAATCTGGCTTTCTTCTTCCCATAGTTCACTCTCTGCCCAGAAGACCTGTTTATACTTTTCTTGCCTACCTGTTGGCCATTCAGCTCTTTATTAACCCAATCAGAAGCTGCCTTAGGAAGAGACACATCTTTACAATGTACACAAATATTCTGCAACAGACAATACCCAGGATACACATGACGGAAAGAAAAACCGACTCCTGAAAGTTGTCCTCTGACCTCCACGTGAACCTCCCTCAAAAATACACAAACACAAGCCCTCCCCCCACACAATAAAAAATTTAATTAAAATTTCTTTAAAAAAAAAGAAATGAGACAGAGACCCACACTGGAGCACTGGACTGAGCTCCCAAGGTCCCAATGAGGAGCAGAAGGAGGGAGAACATGAGCAAAGAAGTCGGGACCACGAGGGGTGCACCCACCCACTGAGATAGTGGGGCTGATCTATTGGGAGCTCACCAAGGCCAGCTGGACTGTGACTGAAAAAGCATGGGATAAAACCGGACTCTCTGAACATGGCGAACAATGAGGGCTGCTGAGAAACCAAGGACAATGGCTCGGGGTTTTGATCCTACTTAATGTGCTGGCTTTGTGGGAGCCTAGCCAGTTTGGATACTCACCTTCCTAGATATGGGGGGAGGACCTTGGACTTATCACAGGGCAGGGAACCCTGACTGCTCTTTGGACTGGAGAGGGAGGGGGAGAGGAGTAGAGGGAGGGGAAGAAGGGTGAGAGGAGGGAGAGAAAGGTGGGAGGAGGGGGAGGGAAATGGGAGGTTGGGAGGAGGCAGAAACTTGTTTTTTTTTTCCTTTTCTCAATAAAAAAAATGATAATCTTTTCAGTTTGGGTGCTGGGAAAATTGGATATCAACCTGCAGAAAAAAGATGAAACTAGAACCTTATTTCTTGCCATATACAAAACAAAATCAACTTAAAATATATTAAAGACTATTTCAGTCACTAACCAAGAAAATGACCCACAAGCTTGCCTACAGGCAATGTAATGACGGTATTTTCTCAATTGAGGTTCCTCTCTCCAAATATGTCAAGGTTTGTGTCAGGTTGACAAAAATCAACTAGCACATCATGATTCCAGTCAGAATGGCTATTATCAAAATGGCAAAAGACAGTGAGGGTTAATATGTGAAAAGAGTGTCTTAAGAAAATGCCATGTGACCCAACAATCCTACTACTGCTATTCATCTAAGTCTATAAGTACTATTTGCAAGAGTTAATGCAAAAAAATCAAAGTAACTGTCCATCAATGGATAAACAGATAAAGAAAATAGCATATATACAGAATGAAATACTTTTCAATGTTTAAAAAAATGAAACTTCGTCATAATACCTTAAAGGAACCTGGTATCCACTATGTTAAGAGAAATAAATAAGGCAGAGAAATACTGCATGATCTCATTCATATGCAATCTTTTTTTTATCACTGGCAATAGACTCTTCTTTCATCCCAACTAAAGTTTCCCCTTCCTCTACTCTTCCCAGCTCCCTACTACCTCTGCTCTCAGCAAGATCCACTTCAAAAAAGAGCAAGCCTCCAAGAGATAATAATCAAACAGGAAAAAACAAGATACAATAGGACACAAGACAAGCTGGATAATACAACCCAACAGAGTCTCAAGAGCAAGCAGAAGACTCAGAGACACATCTGATCCTACCTTTAGAAGTCCCACAAGAAAACTAAGCTACACAACCATAGTATATGCACAGAGGACCTGGTGTAGACCCATGTAGGCCCCATGCTTGCTGTTTCAGTCTCTGTGAGCCCTTATGAGCCGTGCTTAGTTGATTTTGTGGGATATATATGCGGATCTTTATCCATAGAATTGTAGAGGGCAGGTATAGAATAATAAATTAGGAACAGATATATCTCTTTAGGAAAGAGAAAGCGAATAGCTAGATATGAATGGAAGTGGGGTCAGGAATGGGAGGGTCGAGTTGGGACAGGGAGGATAGAGGGAGATTGTGGGAGGTAATGGAGAAAGAGAGAGAGAGAGAGAGAGAGAGAGAGAGAGAGAGAGAGAGAGAGAGAGAGAGAGAGAGAGAGAGAGAGAGAGAGAGAGAGAGAGAGAGAGAGAGAGATATGGAATTAAGGGACATGGGGTAGTATGGAAACCTAATATAGCAAACTTTCTAGAAATATACACATACTCATACATATACATGTATGAAGGTGATCTAAATGAAATTGCCAATAATGGGGAGGACAGAGTCCCAACAGGCCACCTTTTGTGACCAAATGAAGCTTCTGGTACTGGGATTAGGTTACATCTAATTGAGTTGTCCAATAATCCCCATGGATAGCCATAAACCCAGGCTGTTGCCAAGACTATAGGTTGCTCTCCACAAACTGAGAGAAAGGCCCTATTGCTAAAGACAATACCTACACAACTTAATGAATCTGAAGATGCCAAGTTGGTCTTTGGTTAAGTATGCTACTCTATATACTATCAAAAGAGAAACATAAACATCAACCAGTCACAAACCCTTTAATCTACAATGTGATCCTGTTTGTAAGACATGCTAGGGCAATGGTGTCACAAAGCCTGTGGGAGTAACCAACCAGCAAGTGATTTGACCTAAGGCTTACTCCACAAGATAGAACCCTTATCTAACACTACTTGGATGATCAAGTATCAGAGACTTGATAGTACAGGGACATAGAACAAAACCAAATAATATGAGTCTAAAACAAGAAAAAATATATAGTGATAAAATGACTCATAATGATATTCTGCTATACTTATAAACCAGTGCCTTGCTCAGCCATCATCAGAAAAACATCCTCCTGCAGCAGCTGGGAACAAATGCAGAGACTCACAGTCTGACATTATGCAGAGAGTGAGAGACCTTTGAACACTAGGCCCTCAGTGGGATGTCTCCATCAGATCCCCCCCATTAGATTAGAATAAAAATCTCATCATTCATAGTCTCTCTCATCCTTTTGGAGAAATATTATAGGCTATTTTATGTAACATCAGTTCCAGTTCAAATATTACCTTCCCTAATATGTTATCATCAAAGGAGATTTGTCATCTTTCCAGTTATCAAGGAAGTGTGTTTTCTTACAGCACAGGTGAAATGCTATTACAGTCCTGATCCTGCATCAATTTCAAAAGAACAACCTTCGGTCAGATCTCATCTATAAAATATCAACTGAGCCGGGCGGTGGTGGCGCACGCCTTTAATCCCAGCACTCGGGAGGCAGAGGCAGGCGAATCTCTGTGAGTACGAGGCCAGCCTGGTCTACAAGAGCTAGTTCCAGGACAGGAATAAAAAAGCTACAGAGAAACCCTGTCTCAAAAAAAAAGAAAAAAGAAAAAGAAAATATCAACTGATTTTCTATCAAGGTTTTCAAGGTTCACTGGCATTTCTTAAAGCTCAACCTTTCTATTTCCAAATTATAACACTGCCTTCCAAGTTAAAGAGAGACTAGAGGTAAGAAAGTTTAAAAGTATTCATAACTGGAAAAAAAATCTGAGAGCTTATCCTGCCCACTCCAAATCTCCAAATACCCAAGGAGTAATCAAATCATGACTTATCTTTCCCTATTAGCACATGCATATATGTGCATCAACACAGCTGTTATGTAGCTGTAATAAAAAATTTGGTGGTCATGAATGGGTTAAATATTTGCTTGGCAGTAGCTATGGAACCTAGACATAACCTGCCAGGTTAAAAATTTAATTTCCACCAACACTAATACAATACTGACAAGATTTCCAGGCTAAATGGGTGTTGATAAAATGTAAAATTGGTAATTTTAGAAACTACCTAAATTATAAGTAAATGACACAAAGTCCTGTACCGTATTGTTATGTATACTACACAGGCAGGCACTTCCTCCACTGTAACAATCTAAGATGTGGAGGATCAGATGTTGACTTTACAGATATTAATTTGGAGGTGCCTTCTAAAACTGTAGATAGTGGCACAATTGTTCTTATATCAAGTCTTCAAAATCAATCACCTAGAGCTGGAGTCAGACTCCAGATATTGAGAAACACTGTCACCAAGATGATCACCATTAGTCAGTGAGATCAACACTGGTCTTGATTATCAGTCATGCATACTTCCTACTGACAAGTTATAAATGTCATGGTTCCAGAATGGGGTTTCATAATTCACTGGAATAATTCACATAAGATAAGGTGTGGAAGAATCTTAACTACAACTTTTCTGCCCATTCCATATGGAGACAGGGTGTATTTCCCTTTCCTAGTATGGTATAGCCTTGAAAATAAGAATTTTTAATTTACTTTTCGTGTATATATGTGGGGGTTATGGTAAACATGTATACATGTATCATGTGCAAGCATGTTTGGCAAGAGGCCAACACAGAGAATCTTCTACTGCTCTCCACCTTATTTCTGGAGACATGATATCTCACTAAACGTGAGACTTAGCAATTGGCTAAACTGACTGGTGAGAAGGCTTTGGGATTCCTTCTGTGTTGGCCTCCTGTTTTCAGCCTCTCAGCCCTGGGTTTACAAGTGTGTGCCACCATCTATACCTTACTTTCTACACGGAAGCTACAATATCAGCTCAAATTCTCATACTTTTATAGAAAGTAAACAAATTCCCTAACACTCTGAAGTTAAGTATTTTGGGAGGGATTCATTTATTTTAGCATTATTAAGTGCCACTGTTGTTGAACTGAGTACTTAGTCCCACTTTCCTCCTTGGACCTTGAGCTAGCCCCAAATTCCAAATTTCTACTAATAGGATATTTCCTTCTCCTCTTGGTTCGTGCTACTGCTCCAGTGACTAGGCTCCTTTCCTGACGGATTAAGTACTTTGCTGGAACTTTGGAGTTCAGGTCAACAAGCGTTTTATGTGGGTCCCAGCTACTGAGATGATTCACTGAGAAACGACTGTCTTGTTCAGTTTTGCTTTTTGCTGCCTGTGATAAATGACTTGACCAAAAGCAATCTGGAGAGAGGGGTGAGTATGTTCTTGACCCGCAGCAGGAGCCTGAAAAAGGAGCATGGACATTCCCCGACCTCCTTCACTCCCCAGTCATTAGGCAGGGGCTGCTCCCCTCTGGTGAAACCTCTCTCTCCTGAACTCATCCCAGTTTGCACCCAGGAACCTTCGCCCTTCTTCCTCCCTTCCACGGGGCCACGGGATCTGCCAGCTCAGCCTGTTTGAGCACTGGGACGGGGTGCTCAGGGCATCGGGGTGGGCGGGAGTTCCTTTGTTCAATAGCCTGCCTGCAGCAAAGTAGGCCTTTTGTCAGCGAGGTCCCTGGCCAGCAAGGAAACCTGATCCTGTTCCATAAGATCCATCAAATAGCATTTGAGGGAAGAGATGGGCAGGTGCCAAGGCAAGAATTCCTCTACCAATCTGAAAAACAACATGGAAACACAAGAACCCAGTGATCTTACAACAGAAGGTCTTGAACACCCTAATCCAGAAGAAGGCGGAAAAATTGACATTATGAAAGTGATAGAGTCCCTTAAACAGCATGAAAAAAAACGCCCTTATAGAAATGGATGAGAAGTATATCAAAAAGTTTGAAGAAATGAATAAATAAGTAAATGATACCCTGGGAAACCAAGAAAAAACAATCTAACAGGTAATGGAAACAGTTCAAAAATTGAAAACTGAAATGGAGGCAAGGAAGAAAACACAAACCGAGGGCCGGCTGGATATGGAAAATCTAGATCAACGAACAGAGACTACAGAAACAAGCATAACCAATAGAATACAAGAGATAGAAGAATCTCAGATTCTGAAAACACCCTAGAGAAAATAAACACACTGATCAAAGAAAACAGCAAATCCAACAAATTCTCATCACAAAACATTCAGGATATATGGGACACAATAAAAAGACCAAACCTAAGAATAAGAGGAATAGAAGAAGGAGAAGAATTACAGCTCAAAGGCCCAGAAAATATATTTAACAAAATTAAGAAGAAAACTTTCCCAACATAAAGAAAGATATTCCCATGAATAATCAAGAAGCATACAGAACACTAAATAGACTGGAATAAAAAAACCATCCCCTCGCCATATAATAATCAAAACACAAAACATACAGATTAAAGAATGAATATTAACAGTTGCAAAGGAAAAAGGTCAAGTTACTTATAAAGGTAAACCTATCACACTTACACGGGACTTCTCTATGGAAACCATGAAAGACAGAAGATCCTGGATAGATGTACTGCAGAAACTAAGAGACCATGGATGCAAGCCCAGCCAAGCTTTCGTTCACTATAAATGGAGAAAACAAAATTTTCCAGGATAAGAACAAATTTAAATTACATGTAGCCAGAAATCTAGCCTTACAGAAAGTAATAGAAGGAAAATCACAACCCAAGGAATTCAACATTGACAACAGTGCCTATAATAACTCAGACATCTAGGGACCCTTCACCAGCACAACTCAAAGAAGGGAAACATGCAAACTCTACTACCAGAAAAAATAATAATAACCGGAGTTAACAACCACTGGTCATTAATATCACTTAATATCAATGGAATCAATTCACCTATAAAAAGGCACAGGCTAAGAGATTGGATACGAAAAAAAAGGATCCAACATTCTGTTGTTTACAAGAAACACACCTCAACCACAAAGACAGACATCTACTCAGAGTAAAGGGTTGGGAAAAGGTTTTTCAAGCAAATGGACCTAAGAAACAAG
>NW_004949214.1:270352-270897 GCF_000317375.1 Microtus ochrogaster | reverse complement strand
ATGGAGGGGGGAGGACCTTGGACTTTCCACAGGGCAGGGAACCCTGACTGCTCTTTGGACTGGAGAGGGAGGGGGAAGGGGAATGGGAGGAGGGGAAAATTTGTAATAATAATACAAAAAATTAAAAAAATGTGAAGCAGACATGAGACTTTGATAAAATATTAAACTAGCTGTTGTTCTTGTACTCTCCCCCCACAAAAAAAGATTAGCGAATCCCAAAGAGAAATTCTATGAAAAAAAGCACCCAGATTTTCTCCGTTTCACTCTATGTCTCCTATCTTCATGCCTAGATATTGCTGGGCAGCAATTTCTCTAGTCTATCCTTGGCCTGTTGGAACTCTTGAGGAAAAGGCAATTATTGTGTTTGTTCTTTTCGTCTTCACGATTTTTTTCAGCTGCCCTGGGACATCTTCAGTGGCTGGATACTGGCATTAAGGAAATCAGACAGAAAATACAGGATAAGAGCAGAGGTCACATCATTGGAAGCAGAGTAGCAGTATAATAAACACAGTTACTGCACCATTTCCCTTCCCGGGATTACTAAA
>NW_004949214.1:263683-269784 GCF_000317375.1 Microtus ochrogaster | reverse complement strand
TGGCGGGGAGGAGGCGGAAATCCTCAATAAATAAATAAATTAAAAAAAAATAAAATAAAAAAAAAGTTATCAAGCTAACACCTTGGACACCAGCTCAACCACCTTAACCTCCTGCCCCTTGTTTGACCTATTCCAATTGCCAGGTATATGCCTTTCCTTCTCTATGAAAGCAAATATATCTGTGTCCAAGCAAAAGACTCATCATACAACTTCCCATCAGAGCAGCCAGACTACAGAGCATCTGTAGCATGGGGAACAGAATAATATCCTGTCTCTGGAGCTGAGCTTATTACCAAAACCTGAACCTCCTTACCTTGAAGACAGCTGGAGGGTTAGCTGGATTAGTGGTCAAAGCTTCCAGTCTGAAGCCAGGAGTCTTGCTCTCTAAGAGTGCGTGGTCTAAAAAAAAGGATCCCTGAGGAGTTGGATCATGAGACGATTCTTTAGCAGTAATTTATATAATGTCCAATAATATGGATAACATTAAATGTTCCAAAGTATTGCATGTAAGATGGTAATCACCTTTTCTATAATTCTATAATATTAGCCTATCATTTGATTTCCTGTGCATATGAAGTTTGATATGTACTATTTATATCCATCCCCTTTGACTCTTTTTGATCTTAGCAGCTGTCCACCGTCTTGGTAAAATTTGTGCACCATGCTCCCATTTTATTAACACGAGTTGCAATTTTATCTCTTTGAAAATATATGGCATTTTCTGAACAAAGAAAAATATTTTTTTTCTGTCTAACAATAACAAAATATTTTCTATTTCCCACAATTTGGAATCTATATCCAAACCGAGTTTACTCGTGACTTGTGAAATACTCGTGGATGAAGGCTTGCTGCGGTCTGTGGCTTTTGTGTCATAGAGAAATCCCCAGAACATAAACTTACCATTGTAATCAATGTAAAGTGTACAAGTCAGTGACATAAGCGACCACCACCACTGTCTAGCTGCAGAACTTTGCTGCCACCTAAAAAGGAAATGTCATGATTGTTTGAGTGTCATAATTACACGAGAAATTTCATTTATTGTAGCATCAACAGCCCAATACAAACTTAGTAATCTTGGTTCTGAAGTCTCATTCATTTACAGCTTTTCTAAATCACTTTATCTCTAAACTTTTTCTTAACATTTTAGGTTAATCATTTATACAAAGATACCCTTTTCCCAGCATGCCCATCTACAACTAGATTCACTGGATGGGAACATATTAACTTTCGTATGTTTTCCAAATTTTGTGTTTCTTAAATGCCTGTCTCTAAGAATTTAGCTTTGCATATTTTAATCCAGATAAGGGCTATATGAAGCTGCTTTAGTAACAATGAGCTCAGCCGTTTTATTTATACATACATTTTAAACAGTTTTTCAAATATAATGCCAAATTCTTCTCTAGTTTACTATATATAGAATTACTAATGTTGTTTCATGACAATAAATCAATCCATACATAGTTACTTCAATAGTTAGTACTTTCCTTGAACTATCATCATACAAGAAATATTACTTCTGAGCCCATTTAATTAGACACAGTGGTTCTCAACCTTCCTAATGCTGTGACCCTTTAATACACTTCCTCATGTTCTGGTGACCTCTAACCATAGTTATTTCTGTTGCTACTTCACAACTATAATTTTGCTATTGTTATGAATTCTAAGTATGTTTTGGCTACAGAGGTTTGTCGAAGGAGTCGCAACCCACAGATGGAGAACCACCGAATTAGAGTCTTTTACATTCACCCTTTAGGTACTATTGAAGCAAAATCTAAACTTTGAATTGTTAATTTCAGTTTGGTTTATGCAGTTCCTCAACACTTACCTTGCCTAATTTCCCACCTGTATGTACTTTCTAAGCTCTCAATTATTTCACTCATGCTATTGGAACATATTTTCCCAACACACACTTTGCTTCACATCACTATGGCTCATTTCCAAGATGCTTACTGTTCAGGGACTATCTAGGTCCCACTTCTTGGAAGCATTTCTTGAGTACCAAAGTTCACAGTAATCTCCCTTCCTAAAATAGGATTTTCTAGTAAGCATGTGCTTGTTCTAATACTAATCATCTATATTTTGAATGGGTATAATAGATCTGCACCTGCTTTTTAAAGTGAAGAAGGGTCATTTATGCCAATTTCAACATCGAACTTTATTGAAAACACAGACTCAAGTAGAGAACCACATGTTTAAACAACAAAGAGCAGGATAGCTTACTCATATGACTTGGTTCACTGGGAGCTCAACTCTAAAAAATATCACAATCTGAACAGTAAGACAAATATCAACAAATATGTTTTCGGTTCTGATATATTTTGGCATCCACAAATGATCTAGCTCACAACAAGAGTTTGACAAGTTAACAATAGCATTAAAAATCTAAGTTACAGCACAGAACCAGACTGTGAACACCAAAGCACTATTTGGGGCTCTTTGGGAACATAAGGCTGAGCAGTGGCAGGTGGTTAAACACACTGAATTTACTGTCCCTCCTCGGGGTCATCCTCATCGTCTATTTGGATTTGCAGCCGTTTAGCTAGCTCTTCAAACTCGTGGAATGCAGAAACAAGTGGTTCAAGACAGAAATCTTCATCAATTAAAGACATTGCTCCACTTTTTACAATACTACTGATATTCTGAAACATTTTGATAATAATCTGAATGTTATCATTCGTTTCCTCTACGTTAAAGAGACCCACAAATATGGACAGAGCATTGGCACTGAATAGTTTTTTTGCCACCATAGGATTGTTAGACAAGTTCAACAGCATTTGTAGAACATGAAACTTTGTTCTTTCATTGCCTGTGCTTAATAAGTTGAGAAACCCAGACATGTAATTGGCAATCAGTGTGTGATAATCAGTAGTTATAGTGAGGTGTCTAAGCATCCTCATTCCAGTGAGCTGCTCAGGGGAATCCAAATCATATGCAAGGGTTTCCTCACACACTTGGCATATAAAGGTCTCAATCATGTTTAGATTTGGATAAGGTGGAGCCGTGTGGATCATATTTTCCAAAAAATTAGTCCTACCTCGGGAGGAAGGATAATTCATCAGGGTTTCAATCAGTGAGACAACACCAGAATCTCGAATGAAATCGCGGGTAAACTGAGAAGCAGTTCTCATACCCATTGCAATTTTAGAGATTTCATGGATAAAAGGATCACGAATTTTATCCATTAGCAAAAGGAGCTCCTCGAACTCTGTAGAGCCAATTTTAAGCTCGCACTGTATGCAGCTGCAAGACCAATTCTCAGGGTCTGCACTTTCCTTGGCCTTAAGGTGCTCTCGAATCTCCTGGACTGATCGGTAATTGGGATCATACTGAAATGGGAACTCAGGTTCAGGCAGATCAGGCGGAAGGCCAGATTCCTGCTCTTCCCCTTCTGCACCAAGTTCCTCATCCTTGGCTTTTGCCTCAGTATCTTCAGAATCCCCATCAAATATTCTAAAGGGGAATTCAAAAGGGAAGCCAAGCCCACAGTAAAGAACAGGTTTGAATTCAAAAGTAACCTCATCCCAGGTTTTGGGCCTGGACGATTCATCAATGTCTTCAGTTGCATCTCTGAACCTGCTCTTATCCCTGTACACAGGGGTAGGATTTAGGTCAAAGCAGGCCTCATCTCTATCCCAGAACCAGGACCCAAATATGGCCTCTTCTTCAGACTCAGGCCTGACCTCATCTCTGGCCACAGCCCCCAAATTGGGCTTTTCTTCATTCCAAAACAAAGCTCCACCAATGGCTCCCTCTTCAGCCCCTGGTTCAGATTCACAGATTGCTGAAGCTCCAGCCTCCAAACTAGTCTCTTGTTCTGCCCAGAACCAGGATCCAATAATGACTTCCTCCTCAAAGCTGGATTCTTGTTTGACCCTGTCACTGGTTTTAAAATCATTTTGGTTACTGTTTTTCAAGATGTTATTAGACTCTGCCTTGTCTCTGCGCCTGAACCTACTAGCTTCTTCCCCAGGCAAAAACCATGACTCTTTGTAAAACTCATCTTCAGATTCCGATTCAAAACAGTTCTCTCTCTTTGCCCTGACCTTAGGTCGCACATTTGCCTCTTCGCTGGCTCTGGGCCTAAACAAGTCATTGGTATTTTCTCCAGCCCAAAGGCAGAATGAGTTGCCTGCCTCATCCTCAGACCCAGAGCAAGAATCTTGTTTGGATCGGGGCCCGGAAGTGTCATTAGTCTGATGTTTAGCCCTGTGCCTGGACCTAGTATTTGCCTCCTCCCTTGGCCATGATCTGATACTGGTCTCCTCTCCAGTCCAGATAGAAGACATTGTAGAATTTTCATCTGCTGACCAAAACCCAGACTCATTAGAGGTCTCCTCCCTCACTCTAGGCCTGGGATAACACCAAGAACCTGTATTAGTCTCCTCTCCAGGTCTAAACCAGGGCTGGAGTCCAGCCTGACCCTGGGCCCCAGGAAAGGTTTCCTCATTCATACTGACCAGTTCTCTATCCATAGATAGACTCTTGGATTTAGGAACTGATGTAGACGCAGCACTGACCAGGGGCCACGTGACAGCATTAGGTAAGGGTGCTCTCTCAGCCTGTGACATTGCCTCAGCCCCAAACTCACTCTGGGCCCATGCCTGGGCATCATCCTTAGGCCGTGCTCTGGGGATTGGCTTGGCCTCAGTCTTAGGGCGAGCACCACCTACTGCCCTGGCATCGGTTTTGGGCCTGGCACCAGGCATTACCTGGGCCTCAGATCTAGGCCTTGCTCTAGCCATTGCCTGGCCATTATTTTTAGGCCTTGTTCCAGACACTGACTGGGTTTCAGATTTAGGCCTTCCCCGAGATGAAGATTTACTCCCAGTTTTGCGCTTTGCCCCACTTGTGGCTGGAGCCTGGGGCCTGACTTTGGGTCTGACCACCATAGGGACTTCACTTTCTCCACTGGCCCCACCCATAACCTCTTCCTGAGGCTTCTTATCAGGTTTGGCCTGAGAACCAGTTTCAACTTCTGCCCCAGTCATGGTACAAATTAGAGTGAAGGCTCAATTAAGGATGCCTACCAAAGCCTCAGTCTCAACAAGAGATTTGTCACAATATTGTATCTTCTTCACACTCTGATCTTTTGATGATCCAAGAGATATAGTGAGTAGCAGAGGTAAACCACCAATCTGGCACCAATAAGATTCCTACCCAAGAACAATCTCAGTCAATAACACAGATACAGTGCAGAAGAGGCGAAACCAAGCCGGAGGAAGATGGACAGGTCCTAGGTGGGCGCAGACCTGTTGACTGCACTGGTCAGCAGCAAGCGCAGAATCGCCAAGCAGCCACTGTAGGTGATCTAGGAAGAGAAAAAAGAGCAAGTCAGTCCTATATAGTTCGCTTGCCTCCTGGAGAAACTTACACAGAGACACTGGTGAATGATGGTGAGAGGAACAGCTCAGCTAGGAGAAAACCTCTATGTTCCTCTTGCCTGCTGGAGCACAGGTGCAGGGTTGAGGAGACAGTGCACACGCTAGAAATGAAGACAGAGGGGAGCCCCAATCTCTCAGTAGTCAGTCTTGTCGATCTCTACTGCCCTCATCTAAACGTGAACCCTCTCCCATACCCACCTTCACCGATGTGGTACAATTCCCTCCTCTCTTCTATGTCCCGGTGGTGTTAAGATCAACAGCTGACAGCAAGGAGTCCTATAAATACATAAAAGAAAATGGAGGCTCGGTGCCTGCTACGTGGGCACACATCTCTGAGCCCAATCCAACAACAAAACCATGCCTGCTTTCTGCCTAAAGTTCCTGTTCCCTGGTCCCAGCTCTCATGTCTTGTCCTGTGGATCATAGTCTAATTCACCTCTACCTCAACATTCCTAGTAGCTCTGAAAAGAAACAAAGGATGCTGTGGCAGTGAGCAAATTTAGGGTCCAGCAAAGACATCATGCTCCCTCTTAGGCTACAGCCGTCTGCATCTGCCTCCTTATTAGTTCCTGGGTCCTCCACTGCCCCCCATTCTCACCAACCTCCAGAGACCTGAGACAGTCTCCTCGATGGCTGTTTTCTTTCTAACAGAGCTGACCAGACTTAAAGCAGGTCTGTGGACAAAGAGGAAAATGTAAGACAATCAGGAGATGATGGTAG
>NW_004949214.1:255107-263478 GCF_000317375.1 Microtus ochrogaster | reverse complement strand
GATGATGGTAGCAGCTGTGGGCAAATTTAGGGGACAGGAAAGACATCATGCATCCTCTTGGGTTACAGCCGTCTGCATCTGCCTCCTCAGTACCTGGGTCCTCTACCGCCCACGATTCTCACCAACCTCCAGAGATCTTGAGACAGTCTTCTCGATCCCTATTTTCTTTCTCGCAGAACTAATCAGACTTAAAGCAGGCCTGTGGACAAAGAGATGAAAACGCTAGGCAATCGGGAAATGGTGGCAGCAGTCGATCTTCTTGAGAAGAACACCACAAAGGAGAAGATTGTGTGTCTTTCATCATTTAGGGTCCCACTGCTGGAACATTCTAGTTTTATTTTGCCTGGCTGCAGGGTTCCTGAGATAACACCCACTTCCTGATGTCATAATCATTAGTCCTGCCATTCTCAAGATTCACCACTAGGTGGCCACATTTCCTTTTCTTGCGCAGCAAAAAATGGGGGAAGGGCGCAGCACATTCTAGAAAGCAGGTTCTGAAGTGGTCCTTGGATTTATGACTCCGTCATCATCCCCAAACCATCTTTTCAGACCCCAAATTTGAAAGGGAGGGGAAGGGCATTGGGGAAAGTACCTGAAAGGCTGTGAGAAATGAGATTAGGAGACACTAATGGATATCCCACCTGTCTGATCTGTCACCCCCACCATTTTCATCTCCACTCACAGTCTGGTGCCCACTCCCATTGCCACACACCTCCAGAAATCCACGCCATTTTCTTGTTCCTCTTTCCTCAAGACTCTGGTCTACAGATGCTCACTGTGGCCTGTCAGAACATGCCAGACCTACCGCGCAGACAGGAGACTTTGCCATCAAACAGGAGCCTGTGGGAAGGGATGGCACCCAGGGCGCAGGGTACAAGGGTCCCTCTCCGGAAACAGATCAGCGTCCTGGTAGCTTAGGCTACTCACCACCCCCACCAGCTGAGCTGGCCCCAGAGATGGACACCCGCCTCGCACCCTAGGGCTCCCAGCGCCCCCCCCCATACACACACAACTCCCGCACCGCCATTTTTCCCGCCGTTGCCTACCGCACAATATTTTCAGGGCCTATTCTGACACCTGAAGGGAGACTGCCAGGCTGTCTACCCCTCCAGCCTCCAGACCATCACAGCCAGCCGCTCCAGCCGCCCCCTAGGCCGGCAGCCCGAGCGGGGTTCCCGCTTCCTCCTCCCGCCTAGGATCTCTGGGAACCGTGCACCACTCCGGGGAGCCACCGAGACCCGCTCGCCCCCACTGCACTGTCAGGGCCAGGCGGTGGTCCGCAGAGCGCGGCCGCCCCGAGCCCTCGACACACCCCCACTTGCCTGGCCAGGCGCACGGCCCAGGTCTGCGGGCTTCCCCGCGTCCCCCGTCTGCTCCTCTGCTCTTAGCTGTGCTCTGTCCTCCGCAGCTCCTCTCCCTCTCTGGGCTCTCGGCGCTTTGCGTGCGAGTGGAATGGCAGAGACGCGTCCCGCCCCCACGCCTCTGCAGCAAACGGGCAGGGGCTGTTGCGCAGGATGCGGCAGGCTCAGCTCGCCTCGAGGGTGTCGGGAAGGGGGCGGAGGGATATGGCGCACGGGCTCGACGCCCCCGCCTGGGCCCACCGTAGTTCCGACTCCGAGAGGGCGGGGCCGCACGCAGCCCAGCTCCCCTGGGGAGGGGGTGGGTCGCACAGTGAGTTCCTGCAGCCCCCTGCTCACCCTAACCAGAGACCACCACCACTTTTCTGGTGCCACTCCAGGGTGGGGGATGCCTGAGAGCTAGGGTCTATGAGGGCTTTGGGGAGGGGGGGACTACATGAAGGAGGGTGTCTGGAGTTGGGGAGCAGGAGGCAGCGGAGGGATACTGAGTGGGCCCCTAGGTACATCAGCACTTCAAAACGAGGCTGGACATTGCCTGCCCCTCCCTGCTTCCCCCCTCCACCCACTCATATGACGCCAGTGGAAGGGGGGGGGGACTCAGTACTGCAGCCTGAGAGGGGACAGGTGACCTAGCAACAGACAGCCAGTAGGTTGTTCCTGTTGGTTCTCCCCTGTTTTTTTCTCACTGGTTCATGCAGCCATGAAGAGGAGGGGGGCTCTTCTGTCTCTAAGGGATCTGAAGTGGTGGCTTCTGTTACATCTGCCCCCTCAACTACCCCTATTCCAAAAGGGAAACAGAGGCAAAGAGGGAAAGACGGAGGGAGAGGGAGGAAGAGAGGAGAGAGGGAGAAGGGGAGAGAGGAGAGAGGGAGAGGGGGAGAGAGGGGGGAGGGAAGAAGAGAGGGAGAGGTGGAGAAGAGGGAGGGGGGAGAGAGAGAGAGAGAGATACCTTGGGGTTATTTATTGACTATTGCCCTTTCCCTGTCAGTATTTCAGGGTGTCTTAGAGTCCTGCCTCTCAGCTGTTCCACAGCCAAGTGTTGGGACACAGTTTGGGCCTGTTCAGTTTCCTTGCCAATGGTGCTCTGAAATCTTCTCTTGCCAAACATGTCCAAGCTCTCATATTTGCCCGTATGCAAACGCAGGAGGAATTAACTAGCTCCGATGTCAGCCATGTCTAACTGCCTAGGTTCACGGTATATCTCAGGGAAAGGACCCTTCAAGCATCTTTTCTCTTAAGACCCACATCTGACTCCTTTTGAATCTTTCATTTTGCTCTATCCACAGAATTCCCTCTGCTCTTCATCCTCTTTTGCCTGTGCTTGTTTGTAGGAAAAACAGCAGTCGCATTAAGCGCACACTGAAGCCGTTGGGCTTGCCCATTTAGAAATACATTTAAGCACCTACCCAGTGTTTAGCAAAATAACAACCCATACCCAGTCCATTCCTGTGAATATGTGTTATTTGGCCAAGGAGAATTGAAGTTGCAGGTGTACCTATGGTTCTTAATCGTGGAATTTAACACACAATTATGCTGGATTATTCTCTCCAATATAACTGCAAGAGTACTTAGGTGTGGCAGAAGCTTCTGTGTTCGAAGCAAGCAGCATGGGGGAAGAAAAGCTGGAAAGTCCATTGTTGGCTTTGAAGATGGGAGTACGGTAGCCATAGAATGTAATCTATGCAGAAGCTGGGCAGAAAACCAGAGAATATTCTCCCATAGTGATGGTAACAGGAGAGGAACCCTCAGAACATCTTTGCATTACTCTCACCTTTTAAATATAATTTATAACCTCCTCGTGGTCCTGAGTTCCTTGCTCGTGCTCTCTCTCCTTCTGCTCCTGATTTGGACCTTGAGATTTATGTCCGGTGCTCCAATGTGGGTCTCTGTCTGTCTCCTTTCATCGCCTGATGAACGTTAATATTCAGGAGGATGCCTATATGGTTTTCTTCGCAAGGGGTGCACCCACACACTGAGACAATGGGGATGTTCTATTGGGAACTCACCAAGGCTAGCTGGCCTGGGTCTGAAAAAAGCATGGGATAAAACCGGACTCTCTGAACATAGTGGACAATGAGGACTACTGAGAACTCAAGAACAATGGCAATGGGTTTCTGATCCTACTGCACGTACTGGCTTTGTGGGAGCCTAGGCAGTTTGGATGCTCAACTTACTAGACCTGGATGGAGGTGGGTGGTCCTTGGACTTTCCACATGGCAGGGAACCCTGATTGCTCTTTGGGCTGTGAGGAGGGGGGGACTTATTTGGGGGAGGGGGAGGGAAATGGGAGGCGGTGGCGGGGAAGAGACAGAAATCTTTAATAAATAAATAAAAAAATTATAACCTCCATAACTGTAAAATAATAAATGTGCCTTATCTTAAGCTACTACATTCGTAACACAGGTGTATCTGTCTAGTCCCTGTTCCACCTCTCTGTGTTCAAGGCATCCTGGTTGGGAAAATTTTTCTAAAATATGTTTCTGTGCATAGCAAACGTTTTCTTGCCAACATTCCCCCACTGCTTGTACATATGTACATAGTACATATAGTCTGTACATAGTACTCAGCATTTTAAGCCTTTTTAACGAATAATTTCTCATTTTATGTGCATAGCTGTTTTGTGTGCAAGTGTGTCTGCAACACATGCTTGCTTAGTACCTGCAGAGGTCAGGAACATGGGGTCCCTTGTAACTCGAGTTACAGATGTTTGTGTGCCAATATCTGGGTGCTGAGAATAAAACTCAGGTCTTCTTCAAGGATAGTAAGTGCTCTTAACAGCTGAGAAATCTCGAACCCCTTGTATTCAGTATTTTAAGCAACCCAAAGCAGATGAAGTTATATTGGGGCAAACACATGCATTATATGGAAATTCCTTGGTGTTTTGTGCAAGTGACTGGAGTTCCCATAGACTTTGATCTGAGGGGGTTCTGGGACTCCTCTGCCGTGGATACTGAGGCAGTCCTGTAATTCATTATGTCAATATTAAGAAATTCCTTTCCCATCCTGACTCACTACACTCACTACTGTTTGCTATGTTTCCGTCTCTAGGAAAATCTGGTTTGCACTTCTCAACACTGCTGCTACCCCTACCTCTTCTCTCTCTTTTCACTAAGGAAGAAATATTTTTGTGATGGTCCTTGAAGTTCAACTTGGAGACTGATACCTTTTTTTTTCTTTTTGAAAACAATTACTAATACGAAAGGAGAAACCTGCTTTCATCGTGAAGTTTTCTGTATTTCCATAACAGTATTTTTTTGTGAACAGATATCTGACTCACATTGTTTATATGTTAAGAAAAAAGCAACCCCCAAACAACCCAGGCTGTTGCCAGGGCTAGTTGTTGCTCTCCACAAACTGATGGGAAGGCCCTGCTGCTGAAGACAATATCTCCACAGCTCAATGACTATTGGAGAAGTTGAGCTGGCGCCTACATAGAGCCTTCACCCATCCGGACTAGTGTTCGTGCTACTGAAGGTCCTCTGTATGCTCCTAAAGGAGAAAGGTATACAAGCTCTTCATTCTGTAAAACTGCCCTGTTTATAAGATGCACTAAAGGAGACAGTGACGCAAGCCTTGCAGGAGTAACCAGTCAGTATCTGATTGGATTTAAGGTCTACTCCAGGAGATGGAATTCATACCTGAAATTGCTTGGTTGTCAAGAGTCTGAGACTAGATAGGCCAGGGACCTAGTGTAAAACCAAATACTATTACTATTCTGTTAAGGGAAGGTTTGAGTAAAATGACAGCTAATGACATTCTGCTGTACTCACAGATAAGTGTCTTGCTCAACCAATAGCAGAGAAGCTTTTTCCTGAAGCAGACAGTAACAAATACAGTGGCCCACAGCTGGAAAGCACATAGTGAAAGACTTTAGAACACTCAAGTCTTTTTTTCCACGTTTTTATTTTTTAAAAAATTACTTTTCATTGTAAATTCCGACCACA
Source organism: Microtus ochrogaster (assembly GCF_000317375.1). NCBI lineage: Eukaryota > Metazoa > Chordata > Mammalia > Rodentia > Cricetidae > Microtus > Microtus ochrogaster. The sequence goes on along the minus strand of NW_004949214.1, from coordinate 258,176 downwards.
GTTCCCCCTCCCTCCCCTTCTCCTACCTCGCCTCTTCCTTCCCATCCCCATCTGTTCCTCAGAGAGGGTAAGGCCTTCCTTGGGAAGTTAACAAGGTCTGGGATACCAACTTGAGGCAGGACCAAGCCTGCCCCCCCCCCCAATATCAAAGCTGAGCAAGATATCCCTCCATAGGGAATGGGCTTCAAAAAGCCAGTTCATATACCTGGGATAACTCTTGGAGAGACTGCCAGGGCTCCCTCAACAGACCAGGCCACACAACTGTCACCCACATTAAAAGGGTCTGGTTTGGTCTCATGCAGGTTCCCCAGCTGTCAGTCCATAGTCCATGAGCTCCCACTAGCTTGGGTCGGATGCTGGCTGGCTCTGTGGTTTTCGCCATTATGCTCTTGACCACCCTGCTTTGTTCATGTGATCCATCCTCCCCCTCTTCAAGTGAACTCCAGGATCTCTCAGCCCAGGGAACACTCAAGTCTTAAATGGGACCTCACAATCAAATCACTCCTCTCAAGGCTCAGGGAACCCTGCAGAAAAGGAGTCAGAAAGTTTAAGAGCAAGAGGGGATGGAGCACACCAAGGAAACAAGGACTTCTAGACACAGCAGAGCCAATGCACATAGGAATTCACAGAGACTGTGGCAACTTGCCTAGGGCCTGCAAGGGGCTGAGACTGATAGGGTCCCAGTACTGAGAGGGAAAGTGGACACTAGCCCACATCTCCAACACAATGTAGTCTCTCTGAGCGTACATATAAGGCTAGGCCCCATGCCCAAGAAGAGATGGCCAACAAAAACTAACTCAATAGCATTTTTGGAGGTTCTTGGTTTTATAAAGCTTTGTCAGGTGTTTTTTTCCATGCATGTCCTTTGCGCGCACGAACACACACATGAATAAATGTGTGTATATATGTGTGCATATATATACATATATATACATAATCAGAGCTTTTTTTTCCTGAAGCAGATGATAATAAACGCTGTGACCCACAGTGACAGTGCAAAGTGAGAGACTTTGTGTGTGTGTGTGTGTGTGTGTGTGTGTGTGTGTGTGTGTGTAAAATAGTTACTGGTTTTATGTTTTATGGGTTTTCTGTGTGTGTCTCTGCATCTATATATGTTTCCTGGGCTTTTTCTTTGCTTCTTCTTCTCTGTTTGGTTTGTCCTATTCTGGTTTGTGGGCTTGTATCTACATTTTTAGATGCCCATTTGTATCCTAATGAGTGAGAACAAGAAAAGTTGTGAATTGGGATGGTTTGGGGAACTGGGAGGATCTTGGAGAAGTTAGGGGAGGGAAACATAATCAGAATATATCCTATCTTTTTCATCTATTTTCAATTAAAGAGGAAGGATGGAAAGAAGGAGGGATGGAGGGAAGGATGGATGGAAGGAGTTCCTGAGACTGATTCTAATAATATATTTAGAGATATATGGATACTGTCTATTAGAGAACGACCACTTTAATTCTGCTGTTTAAATATCTTTATCTGGGGCTGGAGAGATGACTCAGTGGTTAAAAACACATTACATTTCCAGAAGACCCATTGATCAGTTCCCAGCACCAACCTCTGTGAGCCACCTGTAGCTCCAGCTCCAGGGAATCTGACTCCCTCTTCAGGCCTCCAGGGACATGTTCACATAAACAAAATGAATCTTTAAAATGATAATGGTCTTCCGTTGTGCACTTTTCTTTTTCTCCACAGTATACTCTCATTGGTGAGTAACACTTGAGAAATGAGGATCAAAGTCCTGAGAGAGAGAATTTGTATTTACTGAACTGTTCTCCTTAGTGCCACAGGTGACCTAAAGCCACTGGTACTTTTCATTTCAATCCCCAATCCTGTAAGTTCAAAGGTGTTTGAAAATGATGGCAGCACCAATTCCTCTTCTAATTCCGGGGTGTGGAGGAGCACTGGCATATTGTTGTGATATTTACCTACAGAGGAATGCTTCTACCAAAAGCTCACAAGTTTTGCTGCCAGACTGAAAAACCTGTGGGAAAATGTGTTGTGAGCTTATTTAGTGACATGGGCTATGTGTGATGAGCAATTCTGGACCCGAGAACAGCTTTATTCTATGCTCTTTCTGTGCATGCCAGTGCTTTGCCTCCCCTCCTTTTCCCTTCTGGTTATCCGAGTCCTGCAGCTGCTTGCCCTTACTCCCCTTTCAACCTGTTTCCCTTACTTTGAAACTTAGCCTTGTTCCCTCTTCAGCAAAACAAAGGCATGAATAACACTAAAGATGCTTGAAAAATCCATAGAGACCCATATAGGTTCATGCTTACCTAAGGTCACACATAACATATATAAGTGTATATGCATACATAAACACACATACCATAGTAGTATGATGTTATGCCCTTCAGACTCTTTTGGTGGACCCACCATCCAGCTCCCAAATGAATCACACATGGAGTCTTATCCTTATAAACTTCTGGTTTTTCAAGAGAAGGTTTCTCTGTAGCTTTGGAGCCTGTCCTGGAACTAGCTGTTGTAGACCAGGCTGGTCTCGAACTCACGGAGATCCACCTGCCTCTGCCTCCTGGATGCTGGGGTTAAAGACATGCGCCACCATTACCCAGCTTCTTTGGCCTCTGTGTTTTTCCCATTCTCTTCCTTTTTAAAATCTTCCTCTTACTCTGTGGATTGCTGTGTAGTTGGGTGGCTGGCCCTGATATCCTTCTTCTTGGCTACTACTCTGAATCCCTTTTCCCAGTTTTCTCCTATATATTTTCTTTGCCTGCCAGCCCCACCTATCATTGCTCCTGCCTGGCTATATTGGCCATTCAGCTCCGTATTACATCATCAGGTGTTCAAGACAGGCAAAGAATCACAGCTTCACAGAGTTAAGCAAATGCAACATAAACTAAAGTCACACACCTCAAAATAATATTCCCAACACATACTCACATGATTCATAGTTTATCTAACAAAACACCCAAGACCAACAATGAGAAACCTCCTTTAAAGTTGTTAGTCAAGGGAATCCACAAGATTTGCCCCAAACACTCCAGGCTATTGCCATTGCATTTGGTTGCCTTCCGGAATTTGAAAGTAACTATAGCGCAACACCTG
>NW_004949214.1:241566-254977 GCF_000317375.1 Microtus ochrogaster | reverse complement strand
TTATATAGGGTCTCCTTGACTAATGGCCATGCCCTAACTCTCAGCTGCAAGCCCACCAGAAATCACTCCCCTGCCATCAGGAACTCCTGAGGGTCTCGTGCTCAGAGCAGCTACAAAACAAGTGGTTTACTCAGAACAGCTGTAAGCATAGGAAAACGAGTTGTTTACTTTGGCAGGCAGGGCAGGCAGGGCGTCACAGGAAATTCAGGGTCTGGGGATCCACAATCTCCAATAGGTAATGCTCAATCGCTGAAGACACCACACACTTTGGATACAGAACTTGGAGGAATCAAGCTGGAAATGGCCTGGAAACCTTTTTACTGAGGCTTAGCTCTCACAGAACAAGAAGGAGATATGTAATCTGCCAAAGGAAAGACACATTCAAGTCTTACCCAGCTATGACACCTAAAAGTACCAATGACCAGCAAAGGAAGATATCCCCAAAGGTGTAATAGTAACACTTGTACCTTGTGGGTAACGAAAAGATGTCTAACTGGACTTAAGACCTGCTCAACAGAAGGGAATTCCTGTCTGGTACTATAAATGTAATCAACTACCCTTGGCTGGTGATGCCATGAACCCTATAGGAGAGCATATAACCACCACATTTTAAAAACAGTAAAATTTCTAAATGCATTCTAGTAACACAGAGATAAGTATAACTCTCACTTATCTTCAAAGAAACCTTTTTGCAGCATCAAAACAGAGAGGCACCATCACAGAAGTGTCAGTTGGTCAAAATACAAAGAACAAGTAGCTGTGGGGTGCTTAGCCCACACTGGTACCTCTACAAGCTAATGACTACATCTAAGGATGTACATTCAGGGAACATGACTGGAAAAGGTCTGGGAAGACTGTAAGAGTCAGAAGATCAAGAAGTCTGTCATGAGATTATATCTTCTAAACAGGACAAGAAAGTTTCACCTATATATGCTCAACAAAATATGGTAGCCTGATCAATGGCGATGCCAGCTGACATGCCAATGTGGATGGGTGAAATCTCACAAAGTCCCACCCTAAGTGAAGACCTACAGGCAACTAATGACTGCTGAGAGAAAGAATCATTCCTTCTCAGGGATGAGCTCCCGAATTGATTATCTAATAGTAAGTGGTCAGCCCCCAAAACATATATATGTGAGCAACACTAAATTAACTAAGTGGATTGTATTTATATATGTATTCGTAACAATAATAATGAAAGAAAAATAGAACAAATAAAAATAAAAGGTCATGAAGAAGGAGAGATGATGGCTAGCAGTTAAGAGCACTGACTGTTCTTCCAGAGGACCCAGGTTCAATTCCCAGCACCCACGAGGCAACAAACAACCATCATTAGCTCCAGTTCCAGGGTACTGAATGCCCTTTTCTGGCCTTCACAGGCACCAGGCATGTATGTGGTCCATAAACATACAATAATAGAATAAAATAGAGGACATGAAGTTGGGGGAGAGAGATATTAAGAGGCCCTAAGCAGTGTTTAAGAGGAAGTGGGAGTAGATATGGCCATAATGCATTATGTACATGTATAATATTTTCAAAAAATAAAGATAAAAATTTCAATAAAACTCTTCAGCGTAAAAGAATTGAGTACATGTGTTTCAGAGAGAAAGTGGTGGGGAAGTATGAAAAGTATTGAAGGGGAGGGAGTGTGGGATGGCCTTGATCAAAACACGTTGTATACTTGTATTGAATTTTTAAACGATAAGTAAAAACATATTGAATTTAATTTTTTAAAGGTTTCTTTGTTATTTTATGTTTCGCCTGTATGTTTATATGTGCAGTGGGTGTGTACCTGATCTGAGAGGACACAAGAAGAGGGTTTTGTATCCCTTGATACTGGAGTTATGGGTGATTGTGAGCCATCATATGGTTTCTGAGAAAAGAACCTGAGTTCTTTGCAAAAGCAGAAAGTGCTCTCAAATGCTGATCCACCCCTCCAGTCCAATATTTCAAATTTGTAAATTAAGCAGTTACTTTTTATTCCCTTTCATGTTTTACTAACTTAATTATATTCTTTAGATTTTTGTGTAATCTTTTTGGTCCCCATGTTTACCTATTTTCTCCTTCTCTGCCATAATTTAGCAATGATTTTGTTATTTTTCTTAAGCCAAGTTTTCATTTTTCACTCCTCTTTGTATTTTTACATTATGTTTATCATGTACTGTGTATGTGTGCTCATGCACGCATCAACGGAGAGTGCCATGTAGAGCCTGTGGATGCCATTTGAGAACTAAAAACCAGCAGTTCATAACAAAAGCACTAGAATCTTGTATTAGTGAAAGTAAGGGAGTTTATTTTCTGACTTTGCAGAGTAGAGGGTGCCTGAACTGGCCTTGCCCCACTATCACACTGATGATTATCACGAATATCACCATAAAATCTTTGTCTGGTGAAGGATGGAGATAGAAACAGAGACCCTCGCCAGAGCACTGGACTGAGCTCCCAAGGTCCAGTTGAAGAGCAGAAGGAGGGAGAATATGAAGAAGGAAGTCAGGACCGCGAGGGGTTGGTCCACCCACTGAGAAAGTGTGCCTGATCTAATGGGAGATCTCCATTTCCAGCTGGACGGGGACTGATGGAGCATGGGATCAAACCGGATGCTCTGAATGTGGCTGCCAATAGGGGCAGACTGAGAAGCCATCGATAATGGCACTGGGACCTGTTTCTACTGCATGTACTGTCTTTTTGGGACCCTAGACTGTTTGGATGCACACCTTCCTAAACCTGGATGGGGAGGGAAGGGCTTTGGACTTCCCACAGGGAGGGTACCTGCCCTCTCTTATCTATCTATCTATCTATCTATCTATCTATCTATCTATCTATCTATCTATCTATCTATCTATCTATTTTTATTATTTAATTAAAAATTTCCACCTCCCGCTCCCCCATCCCCCTTCCCCTCCTTCTCCAGTCCAAAGAGCAGTCGGGTTTCCCTGCCCTGTGAGAAGTCCAAGGTCCTCCCCCCCCCTCCATCCAGGACTAGGAAGGTGAGCATTCAGAAGGAGGGAGAACGTGAGCAAGGAAGTTAGAATGGCAAGGGGTGCACCCACCCACTGAGACAGTGGAGCTGATCTAATGGGAGCTCACCAAGGCCAGCTGGATGATGGAGCATGTGATCAAACTCCCTGAATGTGGCTGACAAGAAGGGCTGACTGAGAAGCCAAGGACAATGGCCTTGGGTTTTGATCCTACTGCATGTAATGACTTTGTGGGAGCCTAGTCTGTTTGGATGCTCACCTTCCTAGCCCTGTCCTCTCTTAAGGAGGGAGGGGGAGGGACGAAGGGGAGTGGGAGGGGGACTGGAAGGAGGGGAGGAAGTGTAAATTTTTGAGTGGAAAAATAAAAAAAAATAAAAAAAGAATTGGATAAAAAAAGATAAAATAAGGACCACTTTTGAAGAATAAACGTCAATCTTGGTTTTAGGAGTTTTTTTATTTTGTAGACGTATGTGTTTCTAGAAATGCATGACAATTGCTAATGGGCTCTTGCTTATCCCTGATAGTTAAGTGTTAATCGGTACCCAGTTAAGCAGTGATCAGGAACAGGAATTCCCTTTGTTTTTAAACTTCCTCCTTGATGAACAGATTACAGATGGCTGTTGTGGGATATTTGGTCAAAAGTGAGACCCCAGCCCTCTATCACCCCTATATCCAATGAGTCTGGGAAGATTGGAAGCAGCATCCCAGTCCCTGGCATCCATCCTAAGGCCCTTCCCCCTGGGAGTTGCCCTGGTTCAGACTCCACCTCAGGGAAGCCTGCCAAGTGCTGACCCTCTCCAGGACGGGTCAGGACCACTCTCACTGGCTAGTTAACATATGGTCCCAGGTTGTGCATGGTCTCTCTGTCTCCCCAGTCTCTCCCGCCTCCCCTGCCATGTTCCCTACAATCCAAGAGCATTGCAGTCATTAAACTTGGGCTCTTTGATTTGGTGTAATCTGGTCTAATTCTAGTTATTTTGTGTGGGTAGACAGGATCGTTTTAAGGTTTTTCCTAACAGATGGAGGTTTCCTACCAAAAGGATCAGTTTTTCCGGCAGCACAGGGCCCAAGGCCAAGTGCTGGAAAACACCCTTGCTGTACAATCTCTCTGCCAGACTGGGTCGACTTCATCTCGGTGAGTTCCCCTTTTTGCTTATGCTGGTAGGGTACCCAGGGTGACCCATTCACTTTTGGGGCTTTCTGCTGAACTTGCACATCCATGTTCACTGTGGCTATAGTCAGAAAAGTTAAAAGGAATCAGACTAGATTAAATGTTCATCAATAGTTAGCTGAATAATCAAACTGGGGTATATATATATATGGGGGGGGCGGGGGTGGAGATAGAGAGATTTTATTCAGTTGTAATGTATGTAAGTATAAAATTTGCAAGATCATGGATGTAACTGAAAAATATACTGAGTAAGATAACCCAGACCCAGAAAGACAAAAACTATATGCCCTCTTTCATAGGTAGAACTTAGCTTTGAATTTGTTTATTTAAATTTGGGTGTCTCTAAAGGCCAGGATGCTGGAGAAAGGCCATTATGGGCGGGGAGAGAAGAGGCCTTAAATGAAGTATGTGGAAGAACACTGAGGATCCAACAATTAAAGTGGGGCTTAGAAGGGGTTAGGGAAGAGAGGGTAAGGGATGGCTAGTCAATACTAAAGTTGCATTAAAAAGCCATATAGAGCCGGGCAGTGGTGGCACAAACCTTTAATCCCAGCACAAAGAAACCATGTCTCGAAAAATCAAGACCAAACAAACAAGAAAACCAAACCATGCAAATTGCTCTTGTTCTCATCCCCAACCACTCCCAGTCATGATTAGGTTTGGAGAGAGCAGAGGGAGAAAATTACTGAGAGACTACTAGAAAAGAGGGGGGCATTTCACAGTCTAGTAATAACAATAACCTGCCACAAGAGAATCTCCCTGGAATCTACAAGGAAGACCCCAGCTTAAACTCATAGCAAAAGTAGATATGTAGCCTGAACTGGCCATCTCATGTGACTAGACTGGTGCCTGGACCAGGTGTTTATCAGTGAGGCTGCATCCAGCAACTAAAGGAAACAGACACAGACTCACAGCCAAATATTAGGCAGATTCGAGGAATGCTACTGAAGAGGAGGAGAAATTGTAAGAGCCAGAGGGGTCAAGGACACCTTAAGAAAACTCACAGAATCAACAAACCTGGACTCAAGGGTCTCAGAGGGACTGAACTGAAAACCAGGGAGCCTGCATGCGGCTGACCTAGACACTCTGCATTTATGTGACAGTTGTATAGCTTGGTCCTCTTGTGGGAGTGTTTTCTGGTGCATTTGGCTGGGGGTGGCTATCAGTTAAGGATCCCTATATAAGCTGCCCCTGGACATGATAAAGGGGCATTCTTGTTTCAAGGATGACCCGTTTCTCTGTCTGTGTGTCTTTGTGTGTTTTAGTCTCCAGGCCCTTGCCCGAGGCTCACGAATGGTCCTAAAGTGCAGGTGCCACAATATAGGAGAAGTACTGTACTGTCATGTATTACTGGCTTGTATTATAAATGGAGGTCCCACCAAGATCGGAAACTAGGGAACAGTGAGAAGTCACCCTTTCCCATGAAGCAGGAAATTTCAAAGACAGTTCAGTCACTTTCTTCTGTATCCTGCAGAATGTCTTGCAGACTCTGTCATGTAGCAGAAACCCCGAAGGATTGCCACACCAAACCCAGTAGATTCTGTGTGACAAATTCCACAGAATAAGACATTAGACACCAAATGGAGGAGGTCTCCTGGAACTGGTTGTGGAACTCTCTTGCCAGAGAGAAATTATTGAGCCGTAGTTCTCATGGCAGTTTGTCTGCTTCTATTTCCTTTTAATATTTACAAGATGTTCCTGATAGCCTAGGCTGAGAATAAGCCACCCCCTTGAATTGGGGTTACTGGCCATGACCTCTTCTCTAAGTGATTCAATGCTTTGCTTCATAATCATTTACATAATTATAAAATAATACTTTGATAGAATATCCTCCCAACAATATATGAATTTCTATGGCTGTGCATGAGTAGATGAGGTTGGCTTTGATATTGAGGTATAGAAAGCATTGTTTAAGTAGTTTTAAATTGAACTTTGAGGATCTTTAATAAGACAAAAGCTAGATGATATATAAGGATTACACATGAAAATTTATGAACTTGATCAGGCCCTAAGATTCATTCCTTAACTATAAGGGATTTTTTTGGTACTGATTTAGTGTCATAATTTATTCTTTGAACCCATTGTTTAGTAAGTAAGATGTTATCTGTTTAAGTCATAATTGATTCTTTGAACCCACTGTTTAGGAAATGTAATACCTGATTGATTTTATGCTTTCCTGTGCCAAATGATTTAATTGTTCTTTGTAACTGCTTCACTGAACACATCTTTTAAGAACTGTGATACCTGTACTTGTATAAAAACTCTTTTTTGATAAATGAAAATTACACTCAGATTCAAACGGCCTCTGTGTTGTTTCTGTTTGTCATCACTGAATCCTTACCCACCTAATCTTCTAGAAACCACGTCCCACAAGACCCCCATACCTGGCTGTGGTGGTTGGTGGCAAAGGATCATCTCACCTTTAGGCAAGTTCAGCAGTTATTTCTCTGTAGGTCATGCATGTCCAGTGAAGAAGTCCAGGCAAGAGCAGTTTCTTGCCCAAATGGCTAAGGGGCCTCTTCGATGCCCATCTTTATCTCAAAGTAGTTGGTGCTGCCAGGAGCAGATGTGTCTCGCTGTCATGAAAAGTCCTAAATTTTTAAAACATATAAATGCCATATTCTGAAGGTCTCTGAAAGAGTTGAAGAATGTCTAACTAACTGAAATATATCTCTAGAAATATAGTAAATCAAACTAACATGATTACAAACTTGACTAGTATAGAGGATTATCTATTAACCTATATTTCTTAATTATACATTACATTTTTAAAAGGAACTACACAAACACAATACCTGAATCAAGATCAGAAATACATATACATATAACAAAATTGACCTTAAATTTATATCAATAAACCAAGATACATACCAATCCAAATTATTCACATCTATATCATATCCACCTTTAAATTTAAACAAACAATTATGAACCATATTTCGGAGTATGGGCATAGTACTGTCCATACTGCTTCCTGCTGATTGGGTCACTGCTAATCAGGTCTTTTATGATGTATTCTGTTTTCTAGGTTCATCTCAGTCAGCAGTTGGGCAAAAAAAGTTTTTGAGGGTGTTCATGGTGACCTTTCAGGAGGCCTACGTCCATGAAACCATATTGTTGTGGAAGCAATCCGCAGGTTCTCATCTTCTGTGAAAACAAAAGAAGTATGACTTCCATCACTGCTCAATTTTTTTTTTTGAAACAAGAGAAAAAATACAGAGTGGGAAACTTGTACAACCTCAAGGGATATTACATGCCAATCAGCTTGCCTATATTACTTACTACAGTATTTGAGGGTCACCATAGTCATTATTTAGCTGAATGCTTCCATCACTGTCCTGGATTGTGGAGATAGAAGATTGTCCTCATGATGTTCATCATGAAAGTTCTCCTTACTACAACTTTCTTCAGAAGAACTCACATCTCCCCCCTTTTCTTGGAGAGGGATTTTCTCATCATTTTGTTCTAGAATATGAGAAAAAACATGCAAGTGTAAGCACACATTGATTAGCTACACTCATCACAGTTTCAAAAAATAATAAAAAACAAAGAAACAACAAACCAAATTCAAAGTCAGTAGAATGAAACTTTAAAGAGTAGAGCACAAATAAAAACAAAAATTTAAAAAGTAATGTAGAAGATCAATTTAAATGCACTTTGTGGGGTTCCTAGTGGAGTAAGCAGAGCCTGTCCCTAACACTTGGGCCGGCTTTTTGGGAATCTATTTCCTATACTGCTTTGCCTCATCCAACCTTAATACAAGGGGAAGCGCTTAATCATACCTCAATTTGACATGCCATGCTTTGTTGACATCCATGGGAGGCGTGCCTTTTCTGAACAGAGAAGGAGAAGTAGGGTGAGGGGGTTAAACGGGAGGTGGGGGAAGGAACAGGAGGAGATGAGGTTGGCAAAACTGTGATTGGTATGTTATTAAATGAAAAAATTTAATTAATAATAAACAAATAAAATAAAAGAAGGCATACATGATTAAGAAGAGGATCAATTTTAAAAGAGCTGCATTTTGAAAAGGATAAAGCTGATAAATATTTAGCTAGACTAACAAAGACAAAGACCTAAGAACTGACAAATAACTGGCTAAAGAAAAAACTGAAAAAGGATACAATAGAAATGAAATACAAATGAGCCTAAGAGAATACTATGAATGCTTATATAACCCAAAATGGAAAATCTAAAAGAAATGGGTAAATTTATGAACACATGCAACCTACAAAATCTGAGTCAAGAAGCAATAGAAAGCACAATTAACAATATTCAAAAACAGTTATGTAAAAACTGTTCTAAATCTGATGGTTTACAGCTGAATTCTAGAAATCAGTTAAAGAAGAACAGTTTTCTGGAATCATTTCAAAAATTGCAATAAAAAGAACTTTGCCAAACTTCCTTTACAAAGCCAGAACAATTCTTATGACAAAACTAAAGAGTTAAAAGTAATTTATTTTAGTTTATATAGATAAGTGTTGTACCTGCATGTATGTATGTGGATCACAAGCATGCCTGGTGCCCTGGTGGCCAGATGCTCTAGAATTGGAATTACAGATGGTTGTGAGCCACCATGTGGCTACCAAGAACTGAACCCAGGTCCTTTGCAACAGCAGTAGGTGCTCTAAGGTACTATAGACATTTTCTTTTCCTTTGAAGGGTTTTTATTTGTACATGATGTTAAGTGCAACTTTAAGACACTTGTTGGTTGCAAACACAATTTTTCATAATTTGACAATCATCAATTTTTCTGAAATATTGTCAGCAAGAGTGAAATTAATGAACCACATATTAGTCATGCAGAGTACAAATACACAGCCACCTAGAGATGTGCAATTAAATCAGATTTCTTTTTTTATTATTTATTCTTCTCTCATACATTACATCTGATTGAAGTTTCCCTTCCATTTACTCCTCCCAGTTACCCCTCCGTGTCCCCTCTCCCTCAGATCCACTCCTCTGTTTCCCTTCAATAAAAGAGCAAGCATCCCAGAGATGTCAATAAACATGCTAAAACAATTTACAATAAGACTAAATGGATGGGTGGTGGTGGCACATGACTTTAATCCCAGAACTTGGGAGGCAGAGGCAGGTGAATCTCTGTGAGTTCGAGGCCAGCCTGATCTATAGAATGAGTTCCAGCAAGGGTTATGCAGATAAACCCTGTCTTGGAAAAAAAAAAAAAACTACGCAATACCATAATATCAAGGCTGGATGAGGTAACGCAAAAGCAGACAAAGGAGTCAGAGACACCCCACTCCCACAAGAACACCAAGCTACACAATCATAACGCATATGCAGAAGACCTAGGTCAGACTTATACGGGCTCCTTACTTGTCCATTCAGTCTTTATGTGTCCCTGTGGTGGTGGTGGGGGCAGATGTAGAAAACACAACTTTCTGTCTTACACCACCACCCTGTGTTTACTGACAATGGAACCCTCAGAAGGTTGTGAGCCTTCTGCAACCCCTGCAGATGCAATTCCACCCAGGGGCCTGCAAAGAGCCACACAGTCCAGAGCCAGTAACTTCTGCCGGGCTGTATTGGATGGCGACTACATACTTTTGTGGAACTCAAGCCCAACTACAGCATCACCTGTGGCTTTTGCTCCCCCAAATTGTGATGCTTTAATGAGGTGCAGGAGTTTAATTGGGGTGATTCAGAAGTCCCTGGTGCCCTCAGAAGTCAGAAGAAGGTGAAGGATCCCATGAAACTAACGTTACAGATTGCTGTGAAGCACCATGTGGGTGTGCAGGACTGAACCCAGGTTGTTTACAAGAGCAACAAGTGCAACTGAGGAGACACTTCTCCAGCCTCAGCTTGTTTGTTTGTCGGTTTTGGTTTTCTGGAACAGGGTTTCTCGGTATAGCCCTGGCTATCCTGGATCTCATCTATAGACCAGGCTGGCCTGGGACTCAGATCCACAATCTGAGTGCTGGGATTGAAGGCACGGCGTCACCACCACAGCTTGCTCCTGTTGGCTTTACGTCACTCTCTAGCCTGTTTTTTGAGATGATGTCTCACAACCTGGAGTTTGCTGAGAATACACTTCGAATCTTTCTCTCCCTGTGTGTCTTTCACCCCACCCCTCACACGCACACTTGCACAGTAGTAAAGATGGGGTGGGGAGAAGCAGAAGAAAACTGCTGTTGTTAAGGTAATACCCATTCATGTTTTTCTTCATATTTTTATTTGCTCCGTAACAAATAAAAGTTTACTTTGTATTAATTTTGCAGCATAAAGTATTTTTGAGAAATATTCCAATGTAACTTTACATGATTTACAAAGGTCTCTTAACTTACAGAAACACTTTGGAAATTTATTATAATAAATTTCTTTTAAAAAATAACAAAACAAAATTCTTTACTGGGAGCTAAAAAGATTAAACGTTGGATAAGTTTCCTTGCTGTTCAAACACAAAAGTTTGAATTTAGATCCTAGAATCCTTTTAAAAAATTGATCGTGGCCATGCAGGTTCCTGTAACCCCTGGACTGTTGAATCTGAAGAGAGTGGAGACCCCAAAATCTCTGGGGCCTGCAGATGGCCAGCCTAGCTCCAGGTTCAGTGAAAGATGCTGTCTTAGCGGAATCAGGTGTAAAGTGATAGATCAGAGCACCCAGCCTCCTTTTCCAGTCTCTGTGCATGAAGGGTACACTACATGTCTGCACACATGTATGCATAGAATACACATACGTGTATGCACACAACACACAATACACACATGTGTATGCACAGAACACACACACATACACGTGTACGCACAGAACACACACATACACACACGTGTATGCACAGAACACACACACATATACACACTCGTGTACAGACATAAAGAAGGAGAGGGAGATTGAGGTTTTGCCTGGATGTTAATATTTTGCTTTGCTTTAAACTTTTTTTTCAGGGGCAGGGAGGTTCCTCTGTGTAGCTTTGGAGCCTGTCCTGAAACTTGCTCTGTGGACCAGGCTGGCCTCAAACTCACAGAGATCCGACTACCTCTGCCTCCCAAGTGCTGGGATTAAATGCTTGTGCCGCCACCACCACTCCAGTTAAAAAAAAAAATTGAGCCAGTATTTCACTATGTCACTTTGGTGGTACTGAAACTCATCACATAGAAGCTGGCCTCTAATTTCCCCAAATCCACTTACCTATTTCCTAAGTCCTGGGATTAATATAAACCACTACGTCTGGCTGGGTTTTGTTTGTTTATTTTCGTTTTTAAGACAGTATCATGAAGTTCAGACTAGTATCAAAATTACAATCCTCTGCCCTCACTCTGTGTGTCCTCATGCCATAACTCAAGAATGTTACCACAAAATTGCCTCATTTTATTTATACTGCTTTGGTCTGCTGAAACTAATTTCCATTGTTAGTGAAAACTGTTTATTAAATTCTCTGAACAGTGATATTGGGATAAACCTGCCTCTGTTCCCTGCAACACTGTGGTTATCGACATGTACCAGATCTGATTCTTAATTGGGTGCTGGGTATTAAAATTAAGGTCATCATTCTAAGGCAAAAAAAAATTCAATAAAAATATATCCAATAATGTTGCTTACGTAGTAAGAAAAAAATATAACTGAGTATAGTAACCCATGGAGCCTCTGGTTTATTTTAACTTAGACCAGTGCCCAATTAAGCACAAGTCCTTCCCAGATCTTTCTTTTTTTGTTAAAATTTATATTAATTTATTTATTTTGGTTTTTCAAGACAGGATTTCTTTGTCTTCAGTCAAGTGACTAGTCATGCTATGCCCTAAAATAAAATTTCAAACATAATTTTCTGGAAGATAACCTAGCTAAGAAATAAGAAAGGGATTCCTTTGAGTTGATTTTTGTAAAACAAGATTTAGTAGGGCCAAGTATGATGCATGTTTAATAAAATGGTATTATTAGAAAGTTTTGATCACCCCTGGGGCAGTCCTCCCTGAATTAAGCTAGTAAAAACTAAATTTATTAATAGTAAATTTGATTGAATAAATGTTGTGAGAAAATATTACTAGCTCAGTGACTCCTCTCTCATCTCAATTCCCATACAGTAGAAAATATGTCTCTTTTTTTTTTTTTGAGACAGGATTGGAACTCACTATGTAGACTAGGCTGACCTCTCCCAGAGATTCACCTGCCTCTGCCTCTGTGTGCTGGGAATAAAGGACTGTAGCACTCTGTCTGGCCAAAATATTTGTCTTTTTAGATGGTAATGATTTCCAACTGTTATACAAGGAGGTGGATACTGTCATAAAGGACTTTGTCCTTACTATCAAATACAGTCTAAATACCTACATTTTTAAGCACAGAGGTCCTAAAATTGGACAAACTCTGACACCCAAGTACTACTCTTTGTGGCTGAGGGAATCCCATTTAGAAGCCCACTTCACAGTGGCTTTGTTTCCCGTGTTGCTGTCTGGAGCGGGAACCTGGGGGTACCACCTTAGAAGGCCCAAGGGGACAAGCAACTCCGAGGAAATGGCAAAGGCCAGGAGTAGAGTTGAGGCAGACACAGGGGAATAGGGCGTAATCTTTTAGGTTTAATTCTCATCCTTTTTTTTTTTTTCGAGACAGGGTTTCTCTATGGTTTTGGAGCCTGTCCTGGAACTAGGTCTTGTAGACCAGGCTGGTCTCAAACTCACAAAGATCCGCCTGCCTCTGCCTCCCGAGTGCTGGGATTAAAGGTGTGAGCTTTGTCCCTTAAACTGGGCACTGGACAGTGACAAGTTATTTGTAAATGGCACAATTCAGACAAATGACCCTGTCCTGCCCTGCAGTTATAAATGTGTGAATCCCAACTTCCCCAGCTTTGAGATCGGCGATGTTAACCTGGTAAAGGAGAGTCTTAGGATACCCTTGACTAAAAGGGTTTGAGAGGTGGAAGCTGGGGGTGGGGTGGAGTGGAGGGTCTCTAGTCTAGGCCTTAGGATACCCTTGACTGAAAGGGTTTGAGAGGTGGAAGCTTCAGAGCTGGGGGTGGGGTGGGTGGAGGGCTCTCTAGTCTACCCTGGTCACTAGATTGTGACCTAGCCCTGCTAAGATAGAACCAGGCCCTGGCTGAAGATCACAGCCTTCTTATCTTTGGAACTAGGACTCTGCTGTATTTGGCAATTCTCCTTCTAATAAAGGTTTTGAGTCTTGATCATAAATAGCAAGTTTTCTTTTTCTTTTACACACTCTCTAAGGTTACAAGAAGGTATTATGAGACTTGTAATTAATAATGACAAGGTTAAACCCTTCCCTGTCTTATTGCAGTGTTCTAATATACTGACTTTGG
>NW_004949214.1:221227-226675 GCF_000317375.1 Microtus ochrogaster | reverse complement strand
GAGAGAGAGAGAGAGAGAGAGAGAGAGAGAGAATTTTAGAGAGATTTTATTCACTTGTAATGTTAAGTATGTAATTTGCAGGACAGTGGATGTAACTGAAAAATATACTAAGATAACCCAGGCCTTGAAAGAGAAAAACTATATGCCCTCTCTCATAGGTAGATCTTAGTTTTGAATTAGTTCATTTAAATTTGAGCATCTCTAAAGGCCAGGATGCTGGAGAAAGGCCATTATTTGCAGAGAGAGAAGAGGCCTTACATGAAGTGTGTGGGAGAACACTGGGGATCCATCAATTAAAGTGAGGTTTAGAAGGGGTTAAAAGAGAGGGTAAGAGATGGCTAGACAATACTAAAGTTGCATTATAAAGCCATGTAGTGCTGGGCAGTGGTGGCACACAACTTTAATCCCAGTGCTGGGGAGGCAGAGGCAGGTAGATCTCTGTGAGTTTGAGGTCAGCCTGGTCTACAAAGTGGGTTTCAGGACAGCCATGGCTGTTACAAAGAAACCCTATCTCAAAAACTAAAACCAAACAAACAAGAAAACCAAACCATGCAAATTGCTCTTGTTCTCATCCCCAACCACTCCCAGTCATGATTAGGTTTGGAGAGAGCAGAGGGAGAAAATTACTGAGAGACTACTAGAAAAGAGGGGGGCATTTCACAGTCTAGTAATAACAATAACCTGCCACAAGAGAATCTCCCTGGAATCTACAAGGAAGACCCCAGCTTAAACTCATAGCAAAAGTAGATATGTAGCCTGAACTGGCCATCTCATGTGACTAGACTGGTGCCTGGACCAGGTGTTTATCAGTGAGGCTGCATCCAGCAACTAAAGGAAACAGACACAGACTCACAGCCAAATATTAGGCAGATTCGAGGAATGCTACTGAAGAGGAGGAGAAATTGTAAGAGCCAGAGGGGTCAAGGACACCTTAAGAAAACTCACAGAATCAACAAACCTGGACTCAAGGGTCTCAGAGGGACTGAACTGAAAACCAGGGAGCCTGCATGCGGCTGACCTAGACACTCTGCATATACGTGACAGTTGTGTAGCTTGGTCCTCTTGTGGGACTTCTAACAGTGGAAGCAGGGACTGTCTCTGACTCTTTTATAGGTTCCTAGAACCCTACTCTTCATACTGTGTAGCCTTGTCCCCCACCCTTAATACAAGGGGAAGTGCTTAGTCTTACTGTAACAGGATGTGCCATGTTTTGTTGATACACATGGGAGACCTGCCCTTTCCTAAACAGAAAGGAAGGAGGAGGGGATTGGGGGGTGGAAACAGAGGGTGGACTGGGGGGACTTGGAGGAGAGGAGGGATGAAAAACTGTGTCCAGAATGTAAAATAAGTAAATACATAAAATTGTTTTTTAAAAAGCCACATAGAAAACTACTATTTTATAACTAATTAAAAATCAAGTTTTTGACAATATTTGAACAAAGATACGCTGCATATATACAAATTATGCTATTTCTAGAAATCAAGAGCTATTAAACAAAAGCTCCAGGAGCTGGAAAATGGATAAGAAATCTCTTGTAGAAGACCTCAGTTCCTTTCCCAGCAGCTGCCTGAGGAAGCTCGCAAATGCCTGCAACTCCAGCTCCAGAGGAATCTGGATGCCTCTGTCCTCAACAGGTATCTGCACTCGTTTGTACACACACACACACACACACACCCCACACTCACACACACCTTAGTGCCAGATACCAGGTACCTCACTATGAGTTGTTGATCTAAGAAGCCCCATTGGTTTCCCGAACAATGCACCCAATTGCTATTGTTCTCAATTATGCACCAGAACTAGAAATTAAGGTCCTACTGCTAAAGACATTCAATACTTTGATATTTTGGTCCCAGACCTCAAGGAATCAAGCTGGCAGTGAGCTGAAAGCTTCCTACATGCTAGCCACCTTTCCTAATGCCAAAGGGAGTGATTCATTCTACTGGAGAAAGAAAAGTCATTGATGGTTTTATGCAGCTGTGAGCCCTGTAATCGACATTATTGGCATGTTAATAAATATTCACCTTATGTTGCAATAGAAGAATGACAGTTACTTGGGGGGCATGAATTACCTTGGTTGTATTTGAAGCCTGTTTCACAGGAAGGAATCCATACTGGCCAATACTCCCTGGTTAGGAAAGTCATGTGTGCAAGATGGAAATTTCTGCTGCTGTCTTGCTGAATAAACATGATCAAGCTGATTTCTACATATATATGGATTATATTTGGTTTGGTTTGGCCTGGAACTTGATATGTAGACTAGGCCCGGCAACAAACTCACAGACCTGTGCCCACCTCTGCCTCCAGACTGCTGGAATTAAAGGCATAAACCAACCACATTTGCCCTAAATATTTCCATTTCTATCCATACAATAGTGCTCCTCTCATCCTTCTGTTCAGTTGGGCAGTGGTGGTGCACACCTTTAGTCCAAGTACTCAGGAGGCAGAGGCAGGCAGATCTCTGAGAGTTTAAGGCTAGCCTGGAACAGAGCGAGTTCCAGGACAGCCAGAGATACACAGAGAGAGACCCTGTCTCTAATAAACAAGCAAACAAACAGATAAATAGATAGATAAATAAATAAAGAACAGAAGAAAGCTTCTGTTTGCAGGGGATGACAACGAAAAGATGTGTAGATGTTTAACTGGTCAATGAACTGAAAGTAACTGTCTGTTGATTGCTCATCTCCAAATGGAACATCTTCAGCTCCATTCCGAGGTTCAGGGATCATTGCAGAACTGGGGGTAGAAAGAAAATAAAGGCTGGGTGTAGGATACATGCTGTGAAACGCTGTCTATCTTCTGGAGGTGATATGGCTGTTCTACCTATGGACCCACAGTAGAAAATAGAAGCTGGGTGTAGGATAAAATAAGGAAAACGCTCTCTATCTTCTGGAAGTGATACGGCTGTTCCACCTATGAATCCACGGTAGCTGTATTTTCAAACTGAAGAAAAAATGGCACAGGATGAGACCAATAAATATTTCTTGATGAGTAGTTAGAGGAATATGTAGTGCCAAGGCATCTGAGAAATTCATAGTGGTGACTAGTTTCTGGGGGATGAGGAGCCATTATTTTTTATATTATAGCCATTGCTAACTTGTCCATAGTATGGTTCATAGCCTCCCAAATATGCTCATGCAAGCAATATTAATCATATTTACTAGGTCACAAACCAAGAAACAACAAACCCCCAAATAACAATAATAAAATACTTGAAAGTAGAATTGAGAACTTGCTGGAAAGAAAATGTATAGCACAAGTGAGGGGTGACGAAAGAAGGCAATAGGGGGTAAAAATTCAAATTATATATTTGTATGGATTTGTCAAAGAATAAAAAAAACACTTCATTGAACTTACATGAAAACAGACATCAATACCATTGAAATAGAATAGATAATACTGGCATAAACCCTCTGAGACACACAAAAACCTATTTTTTGACTGTTAAAAAACTGTTAAACAACCTTATCCATCAGAGAAATGCAACTCAAAAGAACTCTGAGATTTTGTCTTATACCTGTAAGAATGGCCAAGATGAAAAACACTGATGACAACTTATGCTGGAGAGGATTTTGTGTAAAGGGAACACTCCTGCATTGCTGATGGGAGTGCAAGCTGGTATAGCTCCTTTGGATATCAGTATGGCAATATCTCAGCAAATTAGGAAACAACCTTCCGCAATACCCAACAATTCCATTTTGGGGTATATACTACCCAAAGGATGCTCAATTATACCACAAGGACATGTTGTCAACTATGTTCATAGCAGCATTGTTTGTCATAGCCAGAACTTGGAAACAACCTAAATGTCCCTCAACCAAAGAATGGATAAGGAAAATGTGGTACCTTTACACAATGGATTACTACACAGCAGAAAAAAATAACGCCATCTTGAAATTTACAGGCAAATGGATGGAGCTAGAAAACATCATTTTGAGTGAGGTAACCCAGACCCAGAAAGACAATTATCACATGTCCTAACTCATATGTGGTTTTTAAACATAAAGCAAGAAAAACCAGCCTACAATTCACAATCCCAGAGAACCTAGACAAAAATGAGGACCATAAGAGGGACTTATATGGATCTAATCTACATGGGAAGTAGTAAAAGACAAGATCTCCTGAGTAAATTGGGAGCATGGGAACATTGGGAGAGGATGAAGGGGGAGGAGAGAAAAATGTAGAGCTCTATAAAATCAATAAAAAAGAAAAAAAAGTAATTTCAAATGATCTACCACTTGAAAGACAAAAAGTATAGGTATTTTGGATAAGGCAATCTATTACTTCAAGACAAATATGAAATTCAAACTGAAGCTTATAGGAATCATATTTTATTATTCTTTGCATTTATAAATGTTAAGAGCAGCTCCAAAAGTGAAATTCCAAAATTGAAGCTGGAAAAGACATGTACATACCAAGAACTACCAATTTTCCCATTCTGAGAGAGCCTGGTTTTGTACTTAATGCAATTTACACCAAACCTACAAACAAACAAATGAAGTGATGCAAGGCCTACACACACCAGCTTTGCCAAAAGACTGTGCTGAGAATTTGTAAAAAGGTTTTTGACACTTAAAATACTAAACCCAGCAAATGTTAGACTTGCTTAGTGAAGAGATAGTCTGGTCCTTTGTCTTTATTTTATAAAGTTTTATAAGGAATGAAGATGGACACTTAAAAGAAGTCCCACACTAGCTCAGAACTGAGAATAATAGGTTATTTATTTAGGGGTAGACTCATAAATCACAATGCTCTGCTGGAATGGGGAACAGGAACCAAATCCTGGAGCAGGAAGAGGAGACGCATGCTTTACGTTGTCATAAATAGTGTAAGAGACCATTTCCAAATGGGCTGGTATCTTAAAGGCTATTGGCTGAAGGAGCAAAATGTGCTTCTACAACAATGGAAGAGTGAAATAATGCCAAAAAGCTCTTGATCAAGAATTCTGGTAAGGGTGAGGGTTATGACTAATGCAACTCACAAGAATTATCAAAATCTATAACTTAAATGGGTGCAAACTTGTGCTTATATTATTTATAAATAAATTGACTGCCATAGATAGAATTCCTGTTTACAGTTGAACACCCATGGAAGGAAAGTAATTCAATAATTCAATAATCAAAGATGGGGTTAAAGAAATGTGGGCTAAAGAGGGAAAAAAAAAACAGAAAAAAAAACCCACGGAAACCCTGAACTCCTGTTTGGTTTTATCTATTCTCTCAGAAAAATCCTACAATTTTTTTTAAAAGCTCTGTCTCTTTAAGAAAAAAAAAATGAACGTTGAAGTCAAGAGATCATTAAACAAACCATTTAAGAGCACAAAGTAATTTTACAATGTTGCAGATTATTTGGAGAAAGGAAAAAAGTTGATAATGTGAACTTTAAAAGCACCCCTTCTCTCTCTCTCTCTCTCTCTCTCTCTCTCTCTCTCTCTCTCTCTCTCTCTC